>NC_066580.1:343386818-343688749 GCF_024323335.1 Lathyrus oleraceus
GTGATTCAAATCACACACAAGAAATCTCAAATTTTTAAGTTTTTCTAAACAATTTGAGATTCCATTTCCCATATTGATATCACTTATGGTTCTTATTTCATTAACTCAAGAAATTGACTCAAACCATCACGGTCAAAGCTTAAACATAACAATTGATTTATGCATGTTAAAAACGAATCGATTTAAACTTGATTCATAGATGTGCAATTATGAAGGAGGCTCAATAAGCAATAATAAATGAAACACAAAAGTGATAAGACAAACAACAAAACAAACATATTGGAGTTCTCCCCTAAATGAATTAGGGACATGCAACTTCAAGGTCATCCTAATCAAAAGTGTTCACAAAGGAATATTTAAGCCTTATACTCCAACTAAGGTCGAAGTTCAATGAAAGCATTGGGACCAGTGCCCCAATTTTATGACCTTTTGGAAAGAGTTCAAAAATATATGGCACGAGGAAAAATCAGCTTCAGGTACAAAAATCTATGGGGAAATTTGGAAATAGTTGAGACAAACAAATGGGAGATGAAGAACTTATACTGAGTACATAGCATACAAAAAAGCGAAAAAATGATACTCTATCATACAAAGAAAATAATGGACTACCTTCATCTATATACCAAAATTTCACAAATTTGAAAACATCAAGAGAACACATTTTGTTGGAATGCATCAACACATATTTTTGGGAGGAACATGTAGAAACACTAAAGCAAAAACAAGAATGCCCTATCATCCCTAAGTCTCAATAATTCCATTTCAAAAAAATTAATAGCCACAATACCAAAGAATGTGCATGATTGAAAGATGTCATAGAAGACCTGATCCACAAAGGAATACTATCAAGGTTGACCAATAAGGAAAACTTCATATCTTAAAAAGGAGGGCAAGAGAAGGAAGTTTGCATAAGAAAAGAGTTGAAGTGGCCCAGGTATCCAAGAAAGAGAAACAATCTGATGAGAAGATGGACAGAGAGCTAACGACAACGTATACCATTTCTCGAGGAGTTTTCAACAAATGTGAAAGACTTCCCTCTCCTATTAACACTGGAATAGAGCATGAGGAGGTAACAAGTTATGTCAGACATGAAGTCAAACATGACAAAACATCACCTGAATGGAGCTAGTTGATAGGCTTCCCCCCACTTTAAAGGGGTTTTCTACAATTCAATAAAGAGAAATCTAAGGGAGGTGATGCTACAAGAGAACAAAGCATATCAAAAATTGAATAAGAAGTGCTAGGCACCAATAACGTTTTATAATAGATAGCTGACTAATGGGGTGATCAATTTCCATGTCCCATTGCTTGTAAGGGTTATAATGGTCAAACACAATGCTCGAAGGGTCTTAGTATATCAGAGAAGCTCATGCGATATAAGGTACACCAACCTTTTGGAAATATGGGCCTGACTGATGAAAATTTCTTTCCCTGTAAAAGGAGAGACCTTCAAGAACTAAGTGGGATGATACGATAAGAAGGCCTCCAAAATACAATAAACTCATGGTGTCTAAGTGATAAAGACAAGAAGTCATACCTTGGCCACTTTGGGTGTCGTATCCTCAACGATCCATCTGCATCTAAAATATCATTATAAGGAGAACATATTGGGCGATATAGATGCATATTTGAAATCAAGAAAGACTTATTTCTTGGTGTCCATCAAGCTTCATTAAGATAGGGTCGACACCACGGAGAATGAGAGTGGAAGAACAAAAAAATGAAAATAAAAGGCAAGAGTAGTTTAGCAAGCCACAACCAAGCTACTGAATGTCTGGGTCAGGATCAAAGATGACATTAGTATATAGGATTACTTATGGTTCAATTCATAAAGAAAATTGAATTGAACCAAACTGAAGTGTCATAGTAATTCACAAAACTAAATCAAAATGTCATTAGTAGTCCCAAACCAAACTTAAATGTCATAATAGTTCGGTGAACTGATTCAGTATTATTGATCTAAACAGAACAAAAACAAAAAAGTTAAACCTATGGTGAAAAAGGTGAAAAGACCCACACATATATCTCAAATTCTAAATCTTTCACAAGGTAAAATAGAGTTTTCATGTTGTATACGCAATAACCACTAGAACTCATATTTGGATACATGTTTGTTCCAGGGAGAATTGTAACACCCCGTTTTTTTATTAGATATTTTATTATATTTTAATTGTTTGAATTATTGATTTTGATGATTTATTTTATGCATGGATGTTGGAGGAGTATGTATCCTTGAGTTAGGGGTGTAGAGGGATGATAGAAGTAAGTAGAATAATTTAGAATTATTTTGATAATTAAAAATAATGCTTTATTTATTTTTATTATATTAATTAGTGAAGATAGAATAATTGGGCCAAATATGAGAAATTGAGAATGTTAGTGGGAGGAAGGAATATGAGATGATTAAGTTTGAGCCAAGTTGGTGATTTGGAAAAGTTTATCCTAAAAATAAAAAGTTGGGAACCTAGGTTTAGGGAGATTTTCACAGTACGTGACATTTGAGAAAAAGGAGCAAAGAGGCAATATGAAAGGTGATCAAGGGAAGAGAGTGAAGGTTTCAATTCATAATTTTTGAAAGGAATTCAGGTAAGGGTGGGAACTTGTTACAATAGTAATGGGTATGGTAGAAAGGTAAAATGGAGGAACCTTTAACCTCCTTAGGGTTGGGTGTTTTGATTCATAATTTTGAATTTGGATGTTATGATGGTTGTTATATGATGAATTTTGTGTCCCTTTTATGCGTGTATTTTTCTATTTTTATGATTGAACATATATCCATCATTGTTGCAATTTCGAAGGTTTTAGGCATAATCTTAAAATTGTGATTAAATGATTTAATTGTGTTAAAACTGTAAATTAACTTTAGATAATTAGAGTATTGTATGGGTTGCAACTTTATGAGGGGTTGACTTTTTACGGAATCGAAATCGGAGGTTCGGAAGACCTCCAATGATGAAAAACGTAGAAAATTCTGCATTCTATCCATCACGGCCGCGCTCAGCGCGAGAGCATTTTTTATATTTTTTGGTCGAAATCGTTTTGACCATAACTTTTTATCCGTAAGTCCAAATCTAGTGTCGTTTGAAGAGTTGGATATATGAAACAGAGGGATATAACTTTGTTTCAGGGTTAAAATCATTTTGATGATTATTTAATGGAAGTTTTTGGGGGTAAAGAAGATGAAAATTGTGTTGGAAATTTTAGAAAACAATAACTTCTTAGTAATACCTTCGTGCACGGTTTTGATCATAACTTTCAACTCGTGAATCATTTTGGGTTGGGGTTTGAAGCATTAGAAAACTGACTCTCAAAGATATAATGTGATAGTGATAAGTGAATTATTTAATTATTATTCCTATGACTACTGTGTTGGTGAAGTTTTTGTTCATACGTTCGATTAATGAATTGTTGACATATCCCGACGATTTTGGTCATGACTTTTATTCCGTAAGTCCCATTTTGATGTCGTTGGAAGCGTTAGAAAGCTAATGCTCAGACCTATAACATGGTAGTTACTTTTGAGATGTTTTAATAATATTCACATGCCTAATATGTTAAGAAATGTATTGGTTTATACATTTGGTTAATGAATCGTTGCATTGTTGTAGTATCATGGTGTGATAGTTATGTTGTTATATCGATGATGTTAAGATGTTGATGAGTTGCTGCTATTTTGTTGATATTATTCATATGGTAACATGAATTGGTTGTTGCATGATGAATGGTGTGATGCATAAATGATGAGATGTGTGTAGGGATCCTTTAGGTGAACCTTGTTGTGTTAATGCATGTTATTTGAGAGTCATGCATCTTGGGGTACGGGCTTCGGTCAAATTTTGGTGAGCCTCGATTCTATGGTGATGTATCGGACGCGAGTAGCTAGTTCTTATTATGGGGGATTAGTGAAGCGTTACCTATGTTAATGGTAACGATTGTTAGTGAGCCTCGATCCCATTGTGATGGATCGAGTGCGAGTAGCTAATTCCTATTATGGGAGATTAGTGAAGCGTTACCTATGGTGATGGTAGCGATTTTGGTGCGCTTCGGTGCCAAGAGGGAATCGATCCTATGGTGGGGATCATGGAGTGAGATGAACCTGAGTGTTCATATTTGGTACCACATGCATGTCGAGTCGGTGTTGAGTACATTGCATAAGTGTTTCATTTGTATAGGTTGTTATTGATGTGCTGTTGGATGAGATGTTGTTGCATATGATGTTAATGATAATTGAGATGTGGTTTTGTATGATGTTGATGATAATTGAGATATTGTCGTGTATGATGTTGATTATGATTTGGATGTAAAAATGTGATATATTATTGTGCATGATTGTGTAGATGTTGTACTTTATTCTTCATTCTATATCGCTATTATTGAAATGAATTCTCACCCATTTTGGTTGAATGTTGCCTTTACATGGGCATCGTGCATATACTCAAGAGTAGTATTGCTGAAGTAAGTGGAAGATAGCTCTTGGATTACTTCTTTATTTTGTCGCTTTTACTAGTGATACCTTGCTCTGATCATGTAACATCGAGTTGGGTTAAACGCTTATTTTATTCCTTATATCTGATTATGTTGAAGTCATAAGACTAATTTTGTTGTTGAGAATTCTTAAGATGTTGAGTTGATTGATTACAACTCTCTTATTTTGTTATTACAATTGAAGTTGAGGCTAGATGTTATTACTTGCTTTATCTTCCATAATTGTGATGATAATTCTGCCGCAATGATACTTTAAAATGGAAGTGAGCATGCAGTGACAAGTTATGAATGTCTTATTTTGTGAATATACAATACCGATCAGATGAGAAGGATATCATGTAAACATCCCAGGTATGATTCAGATAAGTGGGATGTCGTGTAAACATCCTTATTACAAATGTGTGTATTGAAATTTACAGTTGAAATCCGTGTTACGGAGTCGGTCATGTGTGTTATGAATGTGTGACACCCTACATGGTTTTATTTTATATTTAATTTATGTGATAAATTATGTGTGGGGTTTAGGGTGTTACATTAGTGGTATCAGAGCAGGTCGGTCCATCCGGCCAGGTTGTTTAATTATGTTTGTTCCCTAGTGTGCGACATGTGTGTGAGAACACTGTCGATGCTTATTTTGTTTTCCATTTGCAGGTTTGGAATGAAATAAGTGGGGGAGAAGCATTTGATTCTCTTGGATATTCCAACTGTATAGAGCTTGGACATCATGTTGTTGCATGCAAGAGTGCAGTGTTGGCTAGTTAACTTGTTTTGAGAATGTTATGCTTTTCCTGAACTCAAAGAGAGGTCGTATTCGAGGATGGTGCCGGTTAGCAAAATGGTGTGATCCTTGAGGGAATACGGTCAGGTGTTCTCGTTGGTCGCTTCCTTGTGAGGGGGGAGGCGATGTTTTGGCCAGAGATGAGCCAGTGGTGTGTTGAGTATCGTGACGTGTTCCTTGAGGATGTGTACGGTTTGTATTTTGTTGGAACAAGTTGAAGTTATTCTTGGAATGAACTGGTTGGAGTTAAAACAAGTGTTTACCAATTGTTTTGATAAGTTGGTGCAGTGTGTCGCTGATTGCAAGAACTCAGGCGATGGTAAAGTTGTGTTGTTCCTAACAGTGAAGATGTTGTGGATTTGAGATTCTTGTCTACCGGTCAAGTTGGAAAGTTTTTAGGGAAACAATTAGGTATTGTTAACGTTGTTTCTCAGAGAGTAGAGAGCGATGTGACAACTAGTGTTATGCTAGTGGTGTGTGATTCTTGATGTTTTCCTGAAGATATTTGAGACTTGTCTCCAAAGCGTGAATTTGAATTCGATGGAGGTGAAGAGTTGGCATTTGTATCAGCTAAGCAAGTGAGAGAGTCCGTGAAGGATATGGCACACGTGTTTGTGATATTAGCTTCGTTGGAAGCTAGAGGAAAGGGAGTAGTTCAGGATCTTCCTGGAGTGTGTGAATTTCCTAAAAGTGTTTCCTAAAGACATAAGTGATTTGCCTCTAGAGCGCGAAGTGGATTTTTCTATAGACTTAGTATCTGGTACTAGTATGGTGTTGATGACTCCTTATAGGGTGTCTGCTTCAGAGTTGGGGAATTGAAGAAGCAACTAGAAGAATAGCTTGAGAAGAAGTCTGTTCAACCAAGTGTTTCTCTATGGGGTGTGTCGGTGTTATCAGTGAAAGAAGAGGGACAGTAGTATGAGGCTATGAGTGATCTGAGAATTGTATTATAGGCATTGAAAGAGAATCATTTGTACGCAAAGTTTTTCCAAATATGAGTTATGGTTAAAGGAAGTGAGTTTCCTTGGTCATGTGATTCTAGTGGTGGTATAATGTCGTGTTACTATGGGAGACTCTGAAGACTGCCACAGAGATTAGAAGTTTTTTTTAGATTGACTAGTTACTACAAGAAGTTCATTAAAGGTTTTTGAAATTTAGCATTGTCGTTAACTTAGTTGACTCGAAAGGGTCAAACCTATGTTTGGGATGTGCATTGTGAAAAGAGTTTCTAATAACTCAAGAAGAAGTTGATGTTTGCTCCAGTTTTGATTTCACCGAATCCAAGTGAGTCATTTGTTGTATATTGTGATGCTTTGGAGATGGGTCTGCGAGGTATGCTGATGCAGAATGGTCAGGTTGTGGCTTATGCTGAGAGACGATTGAGATTTCATGAAAGGAATTAGCCTACGCATGATCTTGAGTTGACAACAGTGATATTCATGTTGAAGATTTGGGGGAACTACCTATTTGGCTCCAAATTCAAAGCGTTCAATGATTAAAAGTGTTTCAAATATTTATTTGATGAGAAGAGTCAAATATGAGGTAAAGGACATGGCTTGAACTTCTGAAGGGTTATGATTTTAATTTGAGTTACCATCCGGGTAAAGCTAATGTTGTAGATGATGCGATGAGTAAGAAGTCTTTACACAGGTCGATGCTTATGGCTCGAGAAATAGAACTGATTAAGAAATTCAAAGATATGAGTTAGTGGATGGAGAAACTCCTAACAGTATGAAGTTGGGTATGTTGAAGCTGACGAGTGGTATCCTTGAAGAGATTGGAGAAGGTCAAAGATCTGATTTGAGCTTGATAGATCATCTCACATTAATCAACCAAGATAACGAATGTGATTTCCTAGTTGATGAAAATGGTGTGATGATGTTCATATATAGAGTTTGTGTTTCTGATGTACCCGAACTTAAGAGGAGTATTCTTGAGGCCGGTCACAAAAGTGGATTGAGTATTCATCCTGGTGCTACGAATATGTATTAAGATTTGAAGAAGATATTTTGGTGGCCATGAATGAAGAAAGAGGTTGTTGAATTTGTGTGTGCTTGTTTGACTTGCCAAAAGTCAAAGATCGAGCATCAAAAGCCATTGTGTCTGATGCTACCATTGAATATTCCAGAGTGGAAATGGGATAGTATTTCCATGGATTTTATATTATATTTACCAAAGAATTTAAAGGGATGAGATTTAATTTGGGTGATTGTGGATAGATTGACCAAATCGGCTCATTTTGTATCGATGAGGATCAATTATCCTTTGCAGAAGCTGGCTGAATTGTATATTGATGAGATTGTGAAGCTGCATGGTAATCCTTCAAGTATCGTGTCAGATAGAGATCTGAGATTTACATCGAGGTTCTAGGAGAGTCTGCGGGCTACTTGGGTAATAAGCTAAAGTTGAGTTCTCTTATCATCCGAAAATGAACGGTCAAATAGAGAGGACTATCTAGTCTTTGGAGGACTTGTTAAGGGCTTGTGTGCTAGAACGATGAGGTACTTGAGATAACTATATGTCATTGATTGAGTTTTTCCATTCTAGTATCGGAATGGACCATATGAGGCGTTGTATGGTAGGAGGTGTAGAACTTATTTATGTTGGTATGAGTCAGGCAAGAGTGATGTGCTCGAACCTGAGATTGTTCACCAGCCGGATGAAAAGATCAAGATGATCCAAGAAAAGATGAAAGTGTCACAGAGTCTTTAGAAAAGTTACCATGACAAGAGGAGGAAAGCACTTGAGTTCCATGAGGGAGATCACATGTTTTTGAGAGTTACACCAGTAACTGGTGTTGGTCAAGCTTTGAAGTCTCGAAAGCTCAAGCCGCGTTTTGTTGGTATATACCAGATTTTATAGAGGATAAAAGAGGTGTCCTATCAAATTGCTTTGCCGCCGTTGATAGATAATCTTTATGATGTGTTTCATGTGTCTCAGTTAAGGAGATACATTTCAGATCCATCTCATGTTATCTAGGTGGATGATGTGCAGGTGAGAGATAACCTGACTGTTGAGGTATCACCCGTGCGGATAGAGGATCGAGAAGTGAAGCAGATGCATGGTAAAGATATTGCCTTAGTGAAGGTAGTTTGGGGTGGACCAGCTGATAGGAGCATTACTTGGGAGCGTGAGAAGTAGATGAAGAAGTCGTATTTGACTCTGTTTTCCTCATGTAATTTTCGAGGGCGAAAATTTCTTAAGTGAGAGAGAGTTGTAACACCCCGTTTTTTTATAGATATTTTATTATGTTTTAATTGTTTGAATTATGAATTTTGATGATTTATTTTATGTCTGGGTGTTAGAGGAGTATATATCCTTGAGTTAGGGCTATAGAGGGATGATAGAAGTAAGTAGAATAATTTAGAATTGTTTTAATAATTAAAAATAATGTTTTTATTTATTTTTATTATATTAATTAGTGAAGATAGAATAATTGAGCCAAATATGAGAAATTGAGAAAGTTAGTGGGAGGAAGGAATATGAGATAATTAAGTTTTGGCCAAGTTGGTGATTTGGAAAAGTTTACCCTAAAAATAAAAAATTAAGAGGAACCTGGGTTTAGGGAGATTTTCACAGTACGTGACATTTGAGAAAAAGGAGTAAAGAGGCAATAGAAAAGGTGATCAAGGGAAGAGAGTGAAAGTTTCAATTCAGAATTTTTGAAAGGAATTCAGGTAAGGGTGGGAACTTGTTCCAATAGTAATGAGTATGGTAGAAGGGTACAATGGAGGAACCTTTAACCTCCTTAGGATTTGGTTTTTTGATTCATGATTCTGAATTTGGATGTTATGATGGTTGTTATCTGATGAATTTTGTATCCCTTATGTGCGTGTATTTTTCTATTTTTATGATTGGACATATATCCACTATTGTTGCAATTTCGAAGGTTTTAGGCATAATCTTAAAATTGTGATTAAATGATTTAATTGTGTTAAAAATGTAAATTAACTTTAGATAATTAGAGTATTGTATGGGTTGTAATTTTATGAGCGCTTGTCTTTTTACGGAATCGAAATCGGAGGTCCGGAAGACCTCCAACGATGAAAAACGTAGAAAATTCCGCATTCTATCTGTCACGACCGCGCTAAGCGCGAGAGCCTTTTTTGTGTTTTTTGGTCAAAATAGTTTTGGCCATAACGTTTGATCCATAAGTCCAAATCGAGTGTCGTTTGAATTGTTGGATATATGAAACAGAGGGCTATAACTTTGTTTCAGGGATAAAATAATTTTGGTGATTATTTAGTGGACCTTTTGGGGGTTGAAGAAGATGAAAATTGTGTGGGAAATTTTAGAAAACAACAACTTTTTAGTAATATCTTCGTGCATGGTTTTGATCATAACTTTCAACTCGTGAATCATTTTGGGTTGGGGTTTGAAGCATTAGAAAGCTGACTCTCAAAGATATAACCTGATGGTGATAAGAGAATTATTTAAGTAATATTCCTATAACTACCGTGTTGGTGAATTTTTTGTTCATACGTTCGATTAATGAATTGTTGACATATCCCGATGATTTTGGTCATAACTTTTATTCCGTAAGTCCAATTTTGATGTCGTTGGAAGCATTAGAAAGCTAATGCTCAGACCTATAACATGGTAGTGATTCTTGATATGTTTTATTAATATTCACATGCCTAATATGTTAATAAATGTATTGGTTTATACATTTGGTTGATGAATCGTTGCATTATTGTAATATCATGGTGTGATAATTATGTTGTTATGTCGATGATGTTAAGATGTTGACAAGTTGCTGATACTTTGTTGATATTATTCATATGGTAACATGAATTAGTTGTTGCATGATGAATGGTGTGATGCGTAAATGATGAGATGTGTGGGGGGATCCTTTAGGTGAACCTTGTTGTGTTAATGCATATTATTTGAGAGTCATGCATCTTGGTGTACTAGCTTCGGTACAATTTTGGTGAGCCTCGATTCTATGGTGATGGATCAGGTGCGAGTAGTTAATTCTTATTATGGGGTATTAGTGAAGCGTTACCTATGTTTATGGTAACGAGTTTTGGTGAGCCTCGATTCTATTATGATGGATCAAGTGCGAGTAGTTAATTCTTATTGTGGGAGATTAGTGAAGGGTTACCTATGGTGATGGTAGCGATTTTGGTGTCTTCCAGTTCCAAGAGGGAATCGATCCTATGGTTGGGATCATGGAGTGAGATGAACCTGAGCGTTCATATTTGGTACCATATGCATGTCGAGTCGGTGTTGAGTACATTGCACAAGTGTTGCATTTGTATTGGTTGTTATTGATATGTTGTTGGATGAGATGTTGTTGCATATGATGTTAATGATAATTGAGATGTGGTTTTGTATGATGTTAATGATAATTGAGATGTTGTCGTGTATGATGTTGATTATGATTTGGATGTAAGAATGTGATATATTGTTGTGCATGATTGTGTAGATGTTGTACTATATTCTTCATTCTATATCGCTATTATTGAAATGAATTCTCACCCCTTATGTTTGAATGTTACCTTTACATGGGGATCATGCAGATACTCAAGAGTAGTATTGCTGAAGTAAGTGGAAGGTATCTCTTGGATTACTTCTTTATTTTGTCTCTTTTACTAGTGGTATCTCGCTCTGATCATGTAACATCGGGTTGGGTTAAACGCTTATTTTATTCCTTATGTTTGATTATGTTGAAGTCATAAGACTAATTTCGTTGTTGAGAATTCTTAAGATGTTGAGTTGATTGATTACAACTCTCTTATTTTGTTATTACAATTGAAGTTGAGACTAGATGTTATTACTTGCTTTATCTTCCATAATTGTGATGATAATTCCGTTGCGATGATACTTTAAAATGGAAGTGAGTATGCAGTGACAAGTTATGAATATCTTATTTTGTGAATATATAATACCGATCAGATGAGAAGGATGTCGTGTAAACATCCCAGGTATGATTCTGATAAGTGGGATGTCGTGTAAACATCCTTATTACTAATGTGTGTATTGAAATTTACTATTGAAACCCGTGTTACGGAGTAGGTCATGTGTGTTATGAATGTGTGACACCCTACATGGTTTTATTTTATATTTAATTTACGTGATAAATTATGTGTCGGGTTTAGGGTGTTACAAGAATCATATAGTTACCAACCACTAATGTCAAGATGAATGAAATTTATACCATAACTTAAAGTTGTATCTAAAAAATGACAATAATTTCAACATGTGGGGCTTTGCGAATTGTACATGACATAAATATTGAACGGACAATTTTTAGTTTTAGTTTTTCAATTTGCAATTTTAGATATGGGATTGGGATTTATGATAGTTAAGAATGTTGGATAAGTGATTTCAATTAAAAAATCTTTAACTGAGTGTTTAAGATAATTTTATAAAACAAACAGATATTGAACAACAAAATCATAGATTATGCCCACGAACTGTATTATAATCGAATTAGAGATTTTACATAAGTTAATCTCAAAATCAAAAGAGAGATTTTACATCGGGATAATCTCACAAACCAAACCGAGTTTTTACACTCAAGAATCAAACAAAAAATTTAATAAATTGATAATGAGAACCAAGCAAAAGTTTTTCAGAGGATTAGCTCACGAAGCAAACATAAACTTTTATTGGCTAATCTCAAAAATCACCTAGAAGATATTAGCACATTCAACTCTAGAACCAAACAACACTTCCAAAGATATTACACACGAGAAATTTTCGACTTGAGTAATTTACAAGATTACCACAACACCCGAATAATAAAGTTTTCACATATATTTTTTGATCTAGATGCAACTTTAGTGAAAAATAAAATAGAAAGATAGAGATTGAGCATAAAAAGAATGAAAGAGAAATGATTTAAAATAAAATGAAATGAGAAAAAACACTCTATTTATAAGAGAAGGTTCTCCTCAAAACAGAAAATGATTTATTGACTTTTTAAAATCTCAAGAGAATTAGTGTTGAAAGTATGACGGTGGAATACTCAAAAAGTGAGCAATAACCTTTCATTCAATATAGAAGTGATTATTATGCAGTATTATGAGGTTAATTATAACGATCGCAATAATCATTCATTCAATATAAAGGTGATTATTGTGCAGTATTAGGAGGTTAATTATGACTAGGCATGGTAACCGAACAGGTCGGGGATGGTTTTTACCTCCCCAAACTCAAACCTGAATCCCCAAACAGTCCCATCTTCTCACCCCAAAACCAAACGGAGATGGAAAATCAAAACTCAAACCCGTCCCAAACAGGTTTGGATATCCCCGCCCCCGCCATCATTCATTTAGTGAAATCGATTTTTTAATAGAAATATTTATTTATTCCAAAATAAAATTGCATTACAAATAATAAAATAATAAAATCTAAAAAAATTCCATGCACATAGTTCAAATATTTTAAATAATAAATTCAAATTAAAATATCAAAACATAGACGACATATTTAATATTCTAAATTATCAAAAATAAATAATATGATACATAAGAAAATAAACAGGGCGGGTTCGGGAACGGGTTCGGGGACGGGTTCGAGGTGGGTATTAGTGTCCCCATTACCCGATCCGTCTCATATTTTATAATCGGGGAAAATCCAAACCCGAACACAAATCCAATCAAAACAGGTTTTCCCTGCCATTTTCGGGGTGGGTTCGGGTGGATGCACACGGATACGAATTATGTTGCAATGATGAAAAACACTTAAAGGACCAACCACACGGAGTACATGGTTAATTTATTTTGATTACAAGCAAAACTTTTTCAACCTTGGGCTTCCAATAATACAAATTTCGTTTAGTATTTGCATACTTCCAGATGAAAGTCTTTTTGTTTTCCTCACTCAGTAAAAAGTTTGTTACATGCAGGCCAAATAACATTATTGACACCTCCATACAAAAGTTATAATAGTAATACAATTGGTTTAACTAATCCAATTTTAGTCATTTTCAGCCTAACTTTAAACTGTATTTTTATTTTAAATTGTGTTTTGTTCCTTCTAAAATTTGTGTACGAATAAATAATATATTAATCTTAAATATAAATAACTAAAATGGATAAAATCAATGTGTAAGCAAATTGTACTAAAAAAAATTATGCGAAAGAAAATGAAAACTAATAAATTGATATGGAATGAAAGTTTAAGAAATATTAAAATATCCAATTTTTTTAATATTTTATTAAAACTATTAAAATAAAATGTTTTTCAAATTTTAAATTACTCAATATCTTTTTTACTTTCTTACTAGGAATACATAAAAATTTATAACATAACAAATTGTTGTGAAAACGATGCCAGAATTATAAAGTATAATTGGGTTTTTGATCAGTAAGAAATCCACAAGGATAGAAAGAAAGGAAAAACAATAAGAACACAATGAAACTGGTTGTAAAATAATATTCTTTACTTTCTCTTTGAAATAAGATTACAAGTGTTACAGAATAGAAAGTAACCTCTCTCACCCTAATTAGGATTTGCATTATACAATGATGAGAGACTAGTATGCTATTTATAAGAAAACTAACACTATAAACTAATGGGCTTTTACACACAGGCCCACTACACAAGCTAACTTAAACAATTGGACACAACAAACATGCCAAATTTGACATGCTAACAATCCTAGCATACTTCGACTATAGCATGTGAACAAACTTCGACGACATGCTAAGGTCTTGTCGACTTGTCGAACCCAGAAACTACCCTTCGATCATACTAGAGTTCGATATAATATCTCACAAATCTCCACCTTAGAACAAACTCTATAACATCAAGGAAACAAACTAGCTTTCTTCATGCAACTCTATCAACTGCATATAGTGGTTATCATGAAGGGACTTCATCTCATCATCCATGGGCTTCAACCATTCAGTCTTATTTTGACTCCTCATAACTTCCTTATAATCTCCATGTTCTTCATCTAGAGCCTCACTTGCATAGATTAAGGCATAAGCTATGAGATCTGCATACCCAAGTCTTTGAGTTGGCTTGATGACTCTTCTCAGCCTATCTCTTGCCAATAGGTAGTCATCAACAGTTTCCTCAACATCCTCAGTATCTTCACCATCTTGTATTTCTTCTTTGACTTGATTTGGGATACGCAATTCAGCATCGACATGCTCCACCTCAACAGCAATCTCTTCTTGTTCTATCTCTTCTTCAGATACTTGTGCACTTCGACTAACATCGTCAGTTTTCTTGAAAGTCATCTCAGCTTCATTGAAAACTACATCTCGACTGGCGATACACCTCTTATGACCTGGCTCTAGGCACCATATCCTATAAACTTTGACTCCTTCAGGGTATCCAATGAACATGCATCTCAAAGCTCTAGGTTCGACCTTGTCCTGCCTAATATGAGCATAGGCTATGCAGCCAAATACTCTCTATTTGACGAGATCTAGTGGATGTCCCGACCAAATTGTTTTAGGTGTCTTCATATCTAACGCAGTCGAAAGACATCTGTTTATCACATATGTTGTTGTAGAAACAGCCTCTGGCCAAAACACCTTTAACCCAACACTAGTCAACGTGTATCTAACTCTTTCTAAAATGGTTCGATTAAACCTTTCATCCAAACCATTTTGTTAGGGAGTACCTGCAGTATTTTTGTGCCTTGCAATACCATAGGCTGCACAAAAATTATCTAATGCCTCATTATAAAATTCAAGACCATTGTCGGTTCTCAACCTCTTGGCCTTCCTGCCAGTCTGATTTTCGACCAGAGTCTTCCAACTTTTGAAGTTCTCAAAAGTTTCATCCTTAGTCTTTTGGATGAATACCCATAACTTTCTAGAATAATCAGCAACTATGGATAGAAAATATATTGCTCATAAATGTGATGGACACCTCGCCGCCCCCCAAAGATCAGCATGGATGTAATCAAGGGATCCATGTTTTCTTTGTTTGCCTTTATTGAACTTCACTCTGCAAGATTTTCTAAGTACACAGGGTTCACAAAACTTCGGATTTTTGACTTTGTCTCCACCAAGTAGATTTTGTTTCACCAATTCGACCAAACCCCTTTCACTGACATGGCCCAATCTCATGTACCAAACTTTTGTGTTCGACAAAGGTTTCGTGGATGAAATATTTGTTGAACTACTGACAACTTCAACCTCAAGGGTATACAAGCCTTGTTTCTTCACACCTCTTAAGACTTCCTTCGACCCCTTCATGACTTTTAGAATACTTTTCTCTCCTTGGAAAACATATCCTTTCTTGTCGAATTCACTAGGAGAAATCAAACTTTTCTTCAAATCAGGTACATACCCGACTTCAGGCAACCACCTTATTGACTTATCATGGAGCTTGAATCTCACATATCCAAAACCTGCAATCTTGCAAGCTTTATTATTTCCAAGTAATACAGATCCACCATCTTGATCACATAGTTTCTCGAACAAGTCTTTGTTTGGATTCATGTGCTAAGTGCAACCTGAATCCATAATCCACTTTTTACTTGAGTCGCCTCTTGAAACCACAAGAACATTAGATGAGTCAAAATCATCTTGAACAATGGTTGCGTTGCCATTATCCTTACCTTCATGATCTTTCAGCGCACACTTTTCTTGTATGACCCTCCTTACAGTGATAACATCGAATACCAAATGCATCATCACTATAATACTTATGTTGACTTTTACCCTTTTCTTGTCGAACTTGCCATCTCTCTTTGTGAATTTTGCCTTAACCTGACAAACCTTCACCAGTCGAAGATTGCTTGTGCTCCTTTTGTTTGTTCAAATCCTTATAATACAAGGCTGATTGAACTTCTTCAAAGGTCAGAGACTCTCTTCCATACAAGAGAGTTTCTTTGAAGTGAGCATGTGTTATGGGCAAAGCACACAACAGTAACAACGCTTGATCTTCATCCTCGATTTTTACATTGATATTTTCAAGATCAAGAATCGGCTTGTTAAACATATCCAACTGCTCAGCCAGAACTTTGTCTTCATTCGTCTTGAATGAATATAAAGCTTGCTTCAGGTAGTGGCGATTGACCAATGATTTAGTCATGTACAAACTTTCGAGTTACTTCAAAAGACCTAATGATGACGTCTCCTTTGAAACCTATCAAAGAACCTTATCACCAAGGTTCAATAAGATGGGGATACAGGTTTTCTCTACCATACTCAATTTTTCTTTATCCTTTAATGCATCATCCATGGTTGCGGCTCCCTTCAACCCTTCTAAACAATCCTGCTGAACCAATAGGGCTTTCATCTTCAAGCGCCACAGACCGAAATCGCTCACTCCGGTGAACTTTTCAATCTCATACTTTTTTGACGGCATCTTCTCCATGCTCACCGCACCAATTAGTTGTGAAAACGATGTCAGAATTACAAAGTATAATTGGTTTATTGATCGGTAAGAAATCCACAAGGGTAGAAAGGAAGGAAAAACAATAAGAACACAATGAAATTAGTTATAAAATGATATTCTTTACTTTCTCTTTGAAACAAGATTACAAGTGTTACAAAATAACAAATAACTTCTTTCACCCTAATTAGGATTTGCGTTATACAATGATGAGAGATTAGTATGCTATATATAAGAAAACTAACACATTAAACTAACAGGATTTTACACAAAGACCCATTACACAAGCTAACTTATAGAACAAGCTAACTTAAACAATTGGGCATAACAATCAGACCCAATTTGACAGGCTAACAATCCTTGCATACTTCGACTATAATATGTGAACAGACTTCGATGACATGCTAAGGTCATGTCGAGTTGTCGAACCAAAAAGCTACCCCTCGATCATACTAGAGTTCGATCCAATATCTCACAAATTTTATAATTTTCTTTTTTATAATAGAGTTCTAAAAATACAAAATTAAAACCTAAAACCCATAACCATTTTCTCATAAACCCATAATCATTTGCTCCACAAAAACCTACTTTCTTTAGCTCCAAGTGTACTGAATATCGAAGAGAAAAGGCGTCCTTTCAATGGTCCGTTCCCTTTGCTCTCTCAAAATTAGGTTTCTATTATTAGATCCACCATTTTGAAATGTTCAATCTCTTTACTAATTTTTTTTAGATCTTTAATATTCATCCATTTTTGCATATATCTTGATTTTCTTTCATTTTTAGAATATGATGAACGTTAAGAATGGTTCTGCAGTTTCGATCAAGATTTTCAACTGCGTTTTAGGTATTGTTTATCATTTTTTCTATTATTGATTTTGGTTTTAGGTATTGTTTACACTTTGTATTTTGTTCTATTATTGATTTTGGTTTTAGGTATTGTTTAGACTTTGTACTTTTGTTCTATAATTGATTTTGGTTTTAGGTATTGTTTACACTTTGTACTTTGTTCTATAATTGATTTTGCTTTTGCTATAACATAGATCTATAATTTAAGTTAAATTCATATTTCATTATTTTGTGGTTTGCTCAGATTTTGTGTTTACACTATTCTATGTTCATATTTTACTATTCTACGATTTGCTTAGGTTTTTAGTGTTGACACTATTTGGTGTTGATGTTCCACTATTATGTAGCTTGCTTAGTTATTTTGTGATTATAAACAGTTCTCTAATTGATTTTGTTTTTAAAGTTAATACATCTCCAATCCAAGTATTTAAACACTAAATAACTGAAAATTATGATAATGTGGACACATGTCATCTGCACAACATGGGATAAACACACCAAATAGATAACAAAAGAAATTTCTATAATTGAAAAAGTTAAAACATTTCAACATTATCCTGTAAAACTACTTGCTATGTTCAATGAATAACTTTGATTCTTAGTTGGTCAATGTAATGAGTTGTCACAAGAAATCTTCACTCTAGGGTGGGCAAATCATTATGTTCAACAATTTGAGAATAAGTCACACATATAAATTTTGAAAATAATAACTCTACAGAATCAATATTTCATTATATTGACAATTTCAATTTATGTTTTTACTATTTTGCAGATTTTGGCAAGGAGAATGATATTGGAATAAGCTAGGAAAAAGAGATTTGGGTGAATGATTCTAAGGAGAATTCAAGGATGACTACTGAAGAGAGATTGAAAACAGATGTAAAATTTAATGGGAGTATGAAACAAAAGTAATACTCCAAAAATGTTGCAGTCCAACTAATTGGATGAAAGTTTCATCAGGTCAAATTTTAGACTTCAGCATATAAGTTATATATTATAATTTATATCCTGAAATGGACCTCCTTGAATCAAGGCACCCTGCCCAATCAGAATCTGAGAAGCCAAGAAGTTGTAATTCAGCATTCCTGCGAAACGGAATTCCTCTACCAGGGTTATTCTTCAAGTAGCGTATGACTCTACAAGCAACATGGTAGTGTGCCATTGTTGGATTGTGAAGAAACTGGATGAGTTGCTGAGTGGCATAGGTAATGTCTAGGCGTGTGGTGTTAAGGTACAACATACGACCTATTAATCGTATATAAGCTTCAATGTCTTCAAAAGCTTTGCCACTATCAGCATGTAGCTTAACTGATGGATCAAGAGGTGTGGGAGCTAGTTTGGATCCAAGCATACTAGATTCCTTCAAGAGATCAAGACAATATTTTCGTTGTGATAGTGAAATCTCTGCCTTTGAATGAGCAACCTCGAGGCCAAGAAAATACTTAAGTATTCCCAGGTCTTTGATGCTAAAATTTTCATCTAGAATGAGTTTAATACGATCAAATTCAGACATAGAGGTTCCAGCTAGGATTATGTCATCAACATATACTAAAATAGCTGTAAATTGAGCATCAGTTTTCAAAGTGAAAAGGGAATAATCAGAAGTAGATTGAGTGTACCCTTGTTGAAGTAAAAGAGTTGTTAGCTTTTCATACCATTTGCGACTGGCTTGTTTCAGACCATATAAACTCTTTTGGAGTTTGCATACTTGATTGGGCTTGTGACGTGTAACACCTTCAGGTATGGTCATATACACATCTTCCTGCAATTCCCCATGTAAAAATGCATTGTTAACATGAAGTTGATGTAAGAACCAATTGTTGATGGTTGCAGTTGCAAGAAGAGTTCTGACAGTTGTAAGCTTTGCTACAGGTGAAAAAGTATCAAAGAAATCAAGCCCTTCAATTTGGTTGTAGCCCTTGGCAGTAAGTCTAGATTTATACCTCTCTATTGTGCCATCTGCTCTATGCTTTACTTTGAACACCCATTTATTACCAATTGGTTTGACATGTGGTGGGAAATCAACTATATTCCAAGTTCTATTCTTGTCTAATGCATCTAATTCAGACTTCATGGCCTTGATCCAATGTTCAGACAAACATGCTTCTTTGTAGTTCTATGGCTCATGCGTAAGAGTGATATTGGATGCAAAGGCACGATGAGATGCAGACAGAAAATGCAAAGAATCATAATTTGAAATAGGATAAATAATTTTGGTTGTACCTGATGATGTCTTGACTATTGGTGCATCATATGTATTGCACACATAATCTGAGAGATAATGAGGTGTATGTTTGGCTCTAACAGGCCTAGATTGAATGTTGTCATTTTCAATATCTGATGTATCAGGGATAGATTGAATGTCATGGTTCTCATCAGCATTTTCTAAAGATTCAGGGTCAAGGTTAGAATGGTGCAGTGTGTCAGTGGTTGTGTTAGGATGGTGGTCATGTTCCTCAACAGTGGATTCAATACTTTGTGATGGAACATGTATGATAGGATCATGTTGTGGTGAGTCAATGGGATCTTTGTAAGGGTGATAGTTCCAGTTAGTAGAATTTGCATTTGAATAGGGAAAAATGTGCTCATGATGTATGACGTTTCTAAAAACAAGAATTGTATGACTGTTAATATCATAGAGCACCACACCCTTCATACCATTCTTGTATCCTAAGAATACATATTTTCGACCTCTTGGCTCAAGTTTTGTTCTATGCATATGTAATGTGGATGCAAAAGCTAGAGATCCAAACACTTTGAGACTATGCATATCTGGATGTGCATTATGCAGTATGAAATGAGGAGAAAGATTGTTTAAAACTTGTGTATGAAGTTTATTTATAATGAATGTTGCATGCAAAATGGAATATGACCAAAATTTCTTTGGAAGTTTTTACTGAAAAAGAAGAGCTCTTCCAACATTTAATAAATGTTGATGTTTCCTCTCCATTCTACCATTTTATTATGGAGATTCAACACAACTTGTTTGATGAATGATTCCCTTAGATGCATAAAATTCAGGGATGCTAAATTCAGGACCATTATCAGTTCTGATAATTTTGACACGAAGCTTATGTTGATTTTCTATGAGACTAACAAAGTTTATAACATGATGTCTAGCTTTAGATTTGGCTTTCATTAATGTTATCCATGTTGCTACAGTCATCAACAGCAGTTAAAAAATATGAATGACCATGTAAAGATTGAACTGCAAGAGGTCCCCAAATGTCAAAATGGTCAAGTCATAAGGGTGAGCAGCTCTATTATTACTAACAGTATAAGAAAGCTTTCTTTGTCTAGCATAGCAACACACATCACAAACATATTTATGATTTACTTTGATAAAGGGAAATTAAGAATGTAAGTACAATAGTCTGTTTTGAGATAAGTGTCCTAATCTAAAATGCCATAAGGCTCTATCTGGTAAAGTGACATTGGTTGCTATGGCAGAGGTTAAAGCAGGTGTGTGTGTGTAGTAGGTGGATCATTATATTTTAGTGTTAAGTAGTACAATCCATCTTTCTGCTCCGCAGAACCAGTCATCTTCATGGTGATTTTGTCCTGTATAACACATTGTGAATTGAGGAAATTGACATTGCAATTAGAGGATTCACACAATTTTGAAACAGATAATAGGTTTAAAGAAAATTCAGGAATCAAAAGAACATTATGCACAATGAAATCAGGGGAAAAATAAATTGTGTCAGAATGTTTAGCAACAAGGCATTGTCCATTTGGAAATCTAACATTGATGGGAATAATTTTCCTATATGAATGAAACCATTGGACAGAACTACATATGTGATCAATAGCTCCTGAATCAATGATCCAAGAACCACTACTACTACTATGCATGCAATGATATGTGTTACCTGTTGATGGATGACCAACAACAACTTGGTTGGAAGAAGCATGTCCTGAAGATTGGCCAATGCTTGATTTCTGAATTAGATCCATTAAAGCATTGAATTGACATTGAGTCATAGGTGAATTGTCACTTTTGATGTCAGCACCACTAGAGGAAGATCCATCATCATTTCCATCTGATGCCACATTGTTAGCTGAATTTTGAAACTGCTTATGCATATGAGGTGGTACACCATGTTTCTTGAAGCAGTTTTCCATAGTGTGATTAGTCTTGCCACAGAATGTGCAAACACGAGCTCCATGCTTGAATGTATTGTTTCTTGCTCCAAACTTCTTGGAATCAGCAGCATTAATCAGTGTTTGAGACTCATCATTGGGAATAGGGAGCTGAATTTGTCGCTCATGTTGGATAACCATGGAGAATATCTTATTCATATTAGGCAAAGGATCCATTAACAATATTTGAGACTTAACTACATCAAATTGGTCATTCAAACCAGTCAAGAATTTGATAATTTGCAGCAGCTGATGATTAGATCTTGCACTGCGCATAGCTTCACAAGAACACTTTATGCGACATGTATAAGTTGGTAAAGGCAAATATAAATCTAATTCTTCCTAAAGAATTTTAAGTTCAGAAAAAAAGTCAGTTACCGATTTGGTTTCTTGCTTGAGATTATATATTTCTTGTTGCAGCTCAAAAATACGAATGAGGTCACCCTGAGAAAACCTTTCTTTCAAATCGTTCCATACATCAAGCGCATTCTCCATGAAGACGATAGACTGAGAAATTGAATCTGAAACTGAATTCATGATCCAATAATGTACTAGCATGTTGCAGCGATTCCAAGCACGCAGAGATGGATCGAAAGAATCAGCAGGAACAGGAAGAGATCCATCAATGAACTCAATCTTCATTTTTCCACCAAGAGCCCTCTTCATGCTTCGAGCCCATGAATGATAGTTGGAACCGGCGAGTTTTGGAAGAACTGTAACAGAACCGGGGCCATCGCTGGGGTGAACAAAATCAGGTGAAGTTTGATCTAAAGCGGGATCAAGTGGTGGAGCTCGAGGAGGAGCCATGGATGCATAAAGAAGTGAATGCAGAAAGAAAAACAGATGGAGTAGAAGGATTCAATTGGATAGCAGCGGAATGAGAATCGAAGTGGCGAATGATACCATATTGTGATGAAACTATTTCATCATTGAAGAAAGGATAACAAAATGGAAACGAGAAAGAAAACTTCAAGAAGAGAGAATCATAGCTTCATTGATTATTCAAGTGTGATAGTACAGCTCTTATATAGTACACTCCTATCACATAATAGCCAATCAAATGAAATTAACTAACCAATAACCACCTAACTAACAATAGCCTTATGAACTATATTAATCAACTAATCTAATCCAATGATTAAAGTAGCTAATCTTAACAATTATTGATTTTGGTTTTAGGTATTGTTTACACTTTGTACTTTGTACTATAATTGATTTTGGTTTTAGGTATTGTTTACACTTTGTAATTTATTCTATAATTGATTTTGCTTTTGCTATAACATATATCTAGTTTAAGTTCAATTCATATTTCATTATTTTGTGGTTTGCTTAGATTTTATGTTTACACTATTCTATGTTCATATTTTAGTATTCTACGATTTGCTCAGGTTTTTAGTGTTGACACTATTTTGTGTCGATATTTCACTATTATGTAGCTTGTTTAGTTATTTTGTGTTTAGTTATTTTGTGACTATAAACAGTTCTCTAATTGATTTTGTTTTTAAAGCTAATACATCTCCAATCCAAGTATTTAAACACTAAATAACTGAAAATTGTGATAATGTGGACACATGTCATCTGCACAACATGGGTTAAACACACCAAATAGATAAGAAAAGAAATTTCTATAATTGAAAAATTTATTACATTTCAACATTCTCCGGTAAAACTACCAGCTAAGTTCCATGACATAACTTAGATTCTTAGTAGTTCAATGTAATGTGTTTCCACCAAGAAATCTTCACTCTAGGGTGGGCAAATCATTATGTTCAATAATTTGAGAATCTGGTCAAACATAGAAATTTTAAAAAGAAGAATTCTACAGAATCAAAATTTCATTATATTGACAATTTTAATTTATGTTTTTACTATTTTGCAGATTTTGGCAAGGAGAATAAATTTCGAATTAACTTGGACAAAGAGATTTCAGTGAAATATTTCGAGGAGAATTAAAGGATGACTACTAAAGAGAGATTGACAACCGATGTAAAAAATTAATGGGAGTATGCAACAAAAGTACTACTCCAAAATAGTTGCAGTCCAGCTAATTGGTTTGAAGATTCATCAGGTCAAATTTTAGACTTCAGCATATAAGTTATATATATAATAATTTTCTTATTTATAATAGTGTTTTTAAAATACAAAATTAAAAGCTAAAACCCATAACCATTTTCTCATAAACCCATAACCATTTGTTCCACAAAAACCTTACTTTCTTTAGCTCCATTTATACTGAATCTCGAAGAGAAAAGGTGTCATTTCAATGCTTTGTTCCCTTTGCTCTCTCAAAATTAGGTGTCTATTATTAGATCCACCATTTTGAAATGTTCAATCTCTTTACTCATCTTTTTTTTAGATCTTTAATTTTCATCCATTTTTGTATATATCTTTATTTTTTTTTACATTTCCAGAATATGATGGACGTGAAAAATGTTTATGCAATTTTGATCAAGATTTTCAACCGTGTTTTAGGTATTGTTTACAATTTGTTCTGTTATTGATTTTGGCTTTAGGTATTGTGAGATATTGGATCAAACTCTAGTAGGTCGAAGGGTAGCTTCTTGGTTTGACAATTCGTCAGGACCTTAGCATGTCGTCGAAGTTTGTTCACATGATGTAGTCGAAGTATGCTAGAATTATTAGCATGTCGAATTGGGCCTGTTTGTTATGCTCAATCATTTAAGTTAGCTTGTGCAATGGGCATGTGTGTAAAAGTCCATTAGTTTAGTATGTTAGTTTTCTTATAAATAGCATACTAGTCTCTCATCATTACATAAGGTAAATCCTAATTAGGGTGAGAGAGGTTATTTTGCTATTCTGTAACACTTGTAATCTTGTTTTAAAGAGAAAGTAAAGAATAGTAGTTTATAACTAATTTTATTGTGATCTTATTGTTTTCTTCTTTTCTACCCTTGTGAGTTTCTTACCGATCAAGAAACAAATTATACTTTGTAATTACGACAAGGTTTTCGTAATAAATTGGTGCGGTGAAAATGGAGAAGATGTCGTCAACAAAGTATGAGATTGAAAAGTTCACAAGAGTGAATGATTTTGGTCTGTGGTGCTTGAAGATGAAAGTCGTATTGGTTCAGCCGAGTTGTTTAGAAGCGTTGAAGGGAGCCATAGCCATAGACTTGCATTAAAGGATGAAGAAAAAATTACTATGGTAGAGAAAGCCCACAACACCATCTTATTAAACCTTGGTGATAAGGTTCTTCAACAGGTTTCGAAGGAGACGACAACGCCAGGTCTTAGGGGGAAACTCTAAAAGTCATGAAGGGGTTGAAGGAAGTCTTAAGAGGCATGAAGAAAAAAGGCTTGTATACCCTTGAGGACGAAGATGTAATTGGTTATACATATGTTGCATCCATGAAACCTTTGTCAAAGATAGAAATTTGGTACATGAGATTGGGCCATGTGAGTGAAAGGGGTCTGGTCAAATTTGGGAAACAAAATCTACTTGGTGGAGACAAAGTCAAAAAGCTAAAGTTTTGTGAACCATGTGTACTTGGAAAATATTACAGAGTGAAGTTCAATAAAGAAAAACAAAGAACATATGGATCTCTTGATTACATCCATGTTGATCTTTAGGGGTCTGCGAGGTGTCCTTCACATTCAGGAGCAAGGTATTTTCTATCCATAGTTGATGATTATTCCATAAAGTTATGGGTATTCATCCAGAAGACTAAGGATGAAACTTTTGAGAACTTCAAAATTTGGAAGACTCTGGTCGAAAATCAGACTGACGGAAAGATCAAGAGTTTGAGAACCGACAATGGCCTTGAATTTTGCAATGAGGCGTTCGACTGTTTTTGTGGAGCCTCTAGTATTGCAAGGCACATAACTACTGCAGGTACTCCCCAATAAAATGGTTGGGATGAAAGGTTTAATCGAACCATTTTAGAAAAAGTTAGATGCATGTTGACTAGTGTTGGGTTAAAGAGGGTGTTTTGGGCAGAGGTTGTTTCGACAACAACATATCTGATAAGTAGATGTCCTTCGACTACGTTAGATATGAAGACACATGAAGAAATTTGGTCAGGACATCCACCAGATCTTAACAAACTTAGAGTATTTGGTTGCATAGCCTATGCTCACATTAGGCAAGACAAGGTCGAACCTAGAGCTCTGAGATGAATGTTCATGGGATACCTGAAGGAGTCAAAGCTTATAGGCTATGGTGCCTAGAGCCAGGTCACAGGAGGTGTATCACCATTCGAGATTTAGTTTTCAATGAAGTTGAGATGGCTTTCAAGAAAACTGATGACGTAGTCAAAGCACACAGATATCTGAAGAAGAGATGGAACAAAAAGAGATTCCTGTTGAGGTGGAGTATGTCGACTATGATTATGCAGGTTGTATGAATTCTGGAAAATCTATTTCTGGATATGTGTTCATCATGTTTGGAACAACAATTAGTTGGAAAACAACACTTTATAAAGTTGTTGCGTTATCAACCACTGAAGCGGAAGATATCTCTCTCACTGAAGTTGTGAAAGAAGCATTGTGTCTTGAAGGTTTTGCTAAGGAAATAAAATTTCAAGGTCGAGTTATCAATGTTAAATGTGATAGTCAAAGTGCTATACACCTATCGAAGAATTCAGCCTATCATGAGCGAACCAAGCACATCGATGTGAGGTTACATTTCGTTAGAGGGGTAACCGAGCATGGAGTGGTCCAAGTGATGAAGGTTTCAACAGATCACAATGATGTTGATATGATCACCAAGACATTACTAGGTTGCAAGTTTTTCCACTATATGCAGTTGATAAAGTTGCTTGAAGAAAGCTAGTTTATTTCCGTGCTGTTATAGAGTTTGTTCCAAGGTGGAGATTTGTGAGATATTAGATCGAACTCTACTATGGTCGAAGGGTATCTTCTTGGTCTGACAATTCAATAGGACCTTAGCATGTCGTCAAAGTCTATTCACATGTTGTAGTCAAAGTATGTTAGGATTCTTAGCATGTCGAATTGGCCTGTTTGTTATGCTCAATTGTTTAAGTTAGCTTGTGTAATGGGCATGTGTGTAAAAGCCCATTAGTTTAGTATCTTAGCTTTCTTATAGATAGCATACTAGTCTCTCATCATTGCATAGGCAAATCCTAATTAGGGTGAGAGAGATTATTTTTCTATTCTGTAACACTTGTAATCTTCTTTCAAAGAAAAAGTAAATAATAGAATTATATAACCATTTTCATTGTTTTATTATTGTTTTCTTCTTTTTTACCCTTGTAGATTTCTTACCGATCAAGAAACTAATTTTACTTTGTAATTCTGACATCATTTTTCCAACAGGTATTGTTTACACTTTCTACTTTTTTCTATAAGTGATTTTGGTTTTAGGTATTTTTTACACTTTGTACTTTGTTCTAAAATTTATGTTGGTTTTTCTATAATATAGATCTATAGTTTAAGTTCAATTCATATTTCACTATTTTGTTGTTTGCTCAGATTTTGTGTTAACACTATTCTATGTTCATATTTCACGATTGTGTGCTTTGCTCAGGTTTTTAGTGTTGACATTATTCTGTGTTGATATTTCACTATTATGTGTTAATATTTCACTATTATGTAGCTTGCTCAATTGTTTTGTGACTACAAAAAGTTCTCTAATTGATTTTGTTTTTAAAGCTAATACATCTCCATTCCAAGTATTCAAACACTAAATAACAGAAATTGTGATGATGTGGACACATTCCATTTGAACAACATGCGATAAACACACCAAATATATAACAAAATAAATTTCTATAATTGAAAAAGTTAAAACATTTCAACATTCTCCTATAAAACTACGCGTTATGTTCCAAGATAAAACTCAGATTCTTAGCTTGTCAATATAATGAGTTGCCACCAAGAAATCTCCACTCTAGGGTGGGCAAATCAGTATGTTCAACAATTTGAGAATCAGGTCAAACATAAAAACTTTGAAAACAATAATTCTACAGAATCTAAATTTCATTGTATAGACAATTTTAATGGATATTTTACTATTTTGAAGATTTTGGCAAGGAGAATAAATTTAGAATAAGCTTGGACAAAGAGATTTCAATGAAAGATGATGGGGAGAATTCCAGGATGACTACTGAAGAGATATTGACTAAAAATGTAAAAATTAATGGGAGTATGGAACAAAAGTACTACTCCAAATATGTTGCAAATCAGCTAATTGGATTGAAGTTTCATCAGGTCAAATTTTAGACTTCAGCATATAAGTTATATATTATAATTTTCTTATTTATAATAGAGTTTTTAAAATACAAAATTAAAAGCTTAAATCCATAACCATTTTCTCATAAACCCATAACCATTTTCTCCACAAAAAAACTACTTCCTTTAGCTCCAAGTGTATTGAATCTCGAAGAGAAAATGTGTCCTTTCAATGGTCCGTTCCCTTTGCTTTCTCAAAATTAGGTTTCTATTATTAGATCCACCGTTTTGAAATATTCAATCTCTTTACTCATATTTTTTTAGATCTTTAATTTTCATCCATTTTTACAATATCTTGATTTTCTTTCATTTCAAGAATATGATGAACGTGAAGAATGGTTATGCAGTTTTGATCAAGATTTTCAATCTTGTTTTAGTTATTTTTCCAATTTATCCTATTACTGATTTTGGTTTTGAGGTATTGTTTATACTTTGTACTTTGTTTTATAATTGATTTTGGTTTTGCTATAACATAGATCTATAGCTTAAGTTCAATTCATATTTCATTATTATGTGGTTTGCTCATATTTTGTGTTTACATTATTCTATGTTCATTTTTCACTATTATGTGCTTTGCTCAGGTTTTTAGTGGTTAGGCATTTTGGACGAAAGAAATATATGAAAAATAACAAATTCAAATCTTTATTTGTCATGATAATGATCTTTCAAAGATATATAAAAGGTACATGATTCTTGTTCTTCTTATATTATTAAATGGGTATTTCACAATTTCATATTTGAATCTTGTATGGTTTCATCTTTCATATTTCATTCATCTTTTCCTTCTTTTTGATATGTCAAAAGGGGAAGAAAAGATGTATACATATTTGTGTTTTCCTTGTTTCTATCTTTCATCAAGGTGCATGGAAATCATGGATTAAGGGGGAGTGTTTCAAAAATATCACGAATACCAAATATGGATATTCCATCATCAAAAAATGGGAGATTTTGAAGGCAAGCCTCATTTTGTATGATATTTTGATGAAGACAAATAAGTGAAAATAAGGAAAAGATTAAAAGATTCTCAATTGATCAAAGTATAAAGAAATATTCATTGTTATAAGATTGATCCTAATCAAGATATGGTGTTTATGTTGAGGTACAATGTTTCAATTCATTATTTATAAGCATTAGATGCTCATAACTTTCATCTCATACCTTCAAAAGTTTGGCAAAATCTGTTACATGATTCAGTTTTAAATGTGGATTTTAACTTAGTAAAATTTTGGATTTTTTATTAGGGAAATCGATTTCCCTTTTTGAGGAAATTTGCTTCCTTCCTCTTTGCTAAACGAATTTGTGAAAGAAACATGAAGGGAAATCGATCCCCCACTAGTAAACCAATTTACTTAGTTTTAAAAAAAAGGAAATTTGTTTCCCTCCTGAGGAAACCTATTTCCTTAGAGTATTTTTTTTCAAACTATTGTGGGTTGCAAGGAAGGTAATTGTGTTTCCCTTTTTTATAAATCTCCTTACCTCTGTAACTTGTTGAAAAAATTCTAAACCATTTCAGACATTTTCCTTGCACACTTTCATCATACTCTTTCCAAATCAGTGGCAATTGATCATAAATATTTTTAAAGATTTTCGTGATTTCTAGAGGTGTCAAGAACACTATAAACTAAGAATTTTTTCATCATTCAAATTCATCTCTTTCAATCTAATTTTCATAATAATTCTACTGCATAACTTTGAAATTTGTTAGAAATTTTTATGCCTAAAACTTTCTTATCAAATAAAATTTTCTTGAGCACTTAGTGATAATTTATTTTAAATTATTATATTGAAAGGAAAAAGATTCTAATTGGAATTTTGTTGCACTCATACTTATTCAAATCTTTTGTAAAATTTTATTGTTGCTTGTTTACCAAGATTGTGGTAACAAGTGTGATTCAAGAGAAAGTAGAGTTATTTCTCTAGTGTTGTAAAATCAAAAGGTGGTGTTGCCTTGTTGATTATTGTTAGAAGATTGTATAGAGAAGTCAGGTGTAGGCTTGTACGAAGATCTAACAATAGTGGAAATCTTTCACATGGGTGTGAGGGGACTAGATGTACCCTTGATTGGAAAGAGGATTTAGTAAAATTTTCTGTGTCACTTTATTTTACTGCACTTTACTTTTTTGTTTATCATTCGTTCTTTGTTCATAATTCCGAAAAATCTCAAGAAACAATAAAAGTTTCATAAATCTCTAAAAACGTCTCTAAACCTATTTCACCCCCTCTTATGTTGTGCACTCAAAACTTATAGAAGTTACCAGGATGAGTCGTGAAATAGTTCGCTCTCTTTAAGACGTTTCCCGACACTACCCAAAATTATACAAAGCAGTCTAACTACCACGACGCCTCCAAGATAAAATAGCTTAGTTCAACTGTATGATAACTACTTGCACGTTAGGTATCATTCTAGAGATACACCATTTAATGGTGTTAAAAACCAATCCAAGTTTCTGGAAAAACTAGTCTTTGATGGCACGGACAAGCCACTCGAAAAAACAGAAAAGAAAATTTAAGAAGAAGTGGAGTCGAGGGAGAGAAGAGAGAATTTGAAATAAGGAATTCTATAGTGAATTTCAAGTGATGGTAAGGTCAACATTTATAGTCGAGGATCTAATCTCGAATGGAGAAAAAACCATAGGAGGAAAACGTGGGCGAGAGTGGAACTGACCCAGTCAAGACTAGTCGTTATTCACTTAGTCAGTAAGTCATACATTGACTCTTGGAGGGAAAGCAAACCCAATCAAAACTAGGTTAAGACTATATGTATGTATAGGACACGTCACTTTCACATTATTTAATTAATATTTATTAATTTCCATTTTTAATTAATTAATAATAATAAATTTCCACCAAATTAATTAAATTCATATTAATTCATTTTTCACCAATTCAGGTTCCAAAGATTAAATGCTCAAGATCCAACCTCAAGCCTAGACTGGACCGATTCGAGCCGAGTCGATCGGACGGCGGCGACATACGTGTGTGTTGATGGCTTGGTGATGTGTACTCACTTCTTTACAAAATTGGGTACCCCTTGGAGCCCAACCCATCTTCTCACTTGAAATATATAAGCACTACTAATATGTGTTGTCCTTCCTATGTGGAACTAAAATGATTTTTTTCAAATTCACTTCCATTCATACTAACTCATACTTGTGCTCATTTATTGTCAATTTAATGTCAATCAATTCTTCCAAGTTCTTCTCCAAAATTCATCATTCCAAGAATTCCAAAAAAAAACACTTGAATTTAAAAAGGTGATTTTAGAAGTAATCTCAAACGTTTATAAGATTGTGCATAAGCAAAGGTGTCTACGACTTGAACCTCTGTGTAACGGGTAGGATTCCGATTCAACAAATGTGACATAATTGTATTGAACTCTATCTCATAGCTCGACTAGGGTGAAAATAAAAAAATTGATGAGTATTTACCTAAGTTTAATTCCTATAGGTATTCTCAATTAGGGTTTTATTATTTCTCAATGCGTAGTTTTTCCTTTCTTTTTGCAGAAAGAATGACCCCCATGAATGTATGATGACACTCTGTCATTACATGATTTTTATAAGCATTTGTTATCATTTTGAAGTGTTATCGAGTTAATCAAGAGTAAATTGTAGAAGATATTCCAAATATTTGATCAAATGAAGAATAAAGGAACGTAGGTGAAAAAGTATAAAATTTCCAAGCAAGAGGAAAGAAAGCTATTGGAAAAAACGTGTGGCATCACGTACACGATGAAAGCTAAAAATTATATCGTGTGCATGATCATTATGTGCAGGATGGTTAGTTGAGTAGACATCATATGCACGGAGAGAGGCATCTTGTGCATGATGGGTTGCTTTTTGGACTTGTTTTTAGTTGTTTAAAAGGAAAAGTTAGCCATGTTTGCAAGGGTTCCAAACCAGAGAAGAGGTGGTAATTGCTAGGAGTTATACAGTAAGGATTTTTAGAGTTTTTGAGCCATTTAAGACATTATTCTTCCTTGACTTTCATGTACTCTTCATCTAAACTCATGGTAATTATTTGTATCACTATGAATATCTAGATTTTTCTTGATTAGGTCTTAGAAGATGAACTTGGTTTTAATTTGTTAGATCATATGATTGTTTGATGTTATTTGAATGTTTTGATTATATGATTTCTATTCGATTGCTTTTATAGTTAATGCTCTTTAGGTGTTGTCGAGCATACAAAGTGAAATTAGATGAGTAGGGATGATTGATTGTAACTCTATCGATCGGAAATAGAGTCATTGTTCAACTTAGTAATTAACTAGGAATAGATAATTATAAGTTGTGGCTAGAGAATTAATGAACATAGATCGCCTAGTTTTACTTTGAATATTCCTAAGGAATTAGGGAATTGTAGGCTAAATTAGGGATATGTATGCCAAGGAATTGGGTACAATGGTACTATTAATCCTTTGTAAAATTATAAAATCATTTCGATTTAAATAATGCACAATCATCAGTAGAGGAAAATTAAGGGGTTCGAATAAGATCTAATCGCTTTCTCATTATCATATCTTTTACCAAATTTTATTCGCGTAATTACTTTTTGCAAACCAAATTGAAAACCCCTCGTATTTACTTTCAATCGCACAATTACAACCATGTTAAATTTGTAATCCACGTGGAGATGATCTTTATTTTATTACTTCAATTGTATTAATACACTTACTAAGAAAGTTCATCAAGTTTTTGGCGCGGTTTTCGTGGATTGTTGATAATTTCAACAAACCAATTTTTGTGCGAAGTTTTAATTTTGAATTTTATTTTCTATATTTATTGTTTATCTTTATTATAATTTTCTACTTTTATTCAGTTCTTTTGGTGCAGTGTTATTGAAGTATTGTTTGTTTATGCAAGGTTTTAGTCTGACACTGATACCGTTAGATTCGAAAATCAAAAGAACAACACGAGCAATTTGGGAAGCCAAAAGAAAAGCACTACTAGCTAAAGAAGAACTAGAAGAAGAAAGAGAAGAGATGTCTAATCCACCAATAAAAATGATGGGGGATTATTGCAGGAGGATTGATGATGGACAAATATCCTTAGGTTTTCAACTAGCTAACCCTGTAATATTAGATATTAAATTTTTTATGTTTTCAGGTTTAAGAGACAACTCGTTTGATGGACAAGCTATCCAAGATCCTTATGAGCATTTGGAAAAAATTTATGAGACTTATCCAATGTGCAAGCCGAATGATAAGACTGGCTATCATATAAAATTACGATTGTTTGGTTTTTTTAATAGGTCAAGCAAAGGATTGGATGTAGTTCATTCCAAATGGTATGATCCAAACCTGGAAGGAATTGGAAGAAATTTTTTTCGAAGTGGTATTCCTCTAATGCTCAGTTTATAGAAAGGAAAGTTGAAATCTCAAATTTTGATCAAGGTGATTCTGAGTCGTTATCTGATGCATGGGAGAGATTCAAGTTGTTACTTTAAAGATGTATGAATAATAATATGAGTGCCACGAAGCAGATGCAATATTTTACTAGATGTCTAAAATCTCAAACGAGAATGATTTTGGATGCTTCAGATGGAGGTACCATAATGACTAAGAATTAAGATGAGGTAATAGCGTTAATTGAAAGAATGTGTCAGAATGAGTATTGCTCAACAAGTGACCGAACAGTCAAACCAAAAGGAGTGATTGAATTAAATCAGTGTAAAGAAGTTATAGCATAACTTGAGGTTATTCCAAAATAGTTAGCATCAACCGCTATTGTCCAGGCCAATGTTAGTCAGCTTCAGACACTACGGTGTGATTTTTGTGGGCAAGGGCATGTTAATGGCAACTATGTTACGAGGGATATATATATATATATATATATATATATATATATATATATATATATATATATATATATATATATATATATATATATATATATATATATATATATATATAAGAAGCATAGTATGCATGAAATTTTCAAAGAGGCAACCCTTATTCTAATATTTATAATGCAGATTGGAATGATTACTCGAACGTCAAGTAGAGTAACAACCAAGGAACTCCTCAATTCCCTCAAATACCTCACGCACAACAACAAAGGAAACCATCTCAACTTAAAAAGGCTCTAGTTCAGTTTATGAAAGCCACTCAAACAAGATTTGAACAAGTTGGAAAGAATCAGGAGGGAATGTTTAAAACCCAAATGGAAATGACCAAGAATCAAGACACCATGTGTACGAACACTGAAGCTTCAATCAAAAATATGGAAATGCAAATTGGTTAATCATCTCGACAAATGGCAACACAAGATAGTTCGAACAGGGGTTTTCTAGGAAACACGTTCAACAACCCAAAAATGAGATTTGAAAAGTCATTGAGTTGAGAAATAAAGTGGTATCTTCAAACCCAACGGTTAGTGATAAGAGAAAAAAACAAAGTGAGGGAGAGTAAATGATTCAAAAAGGGGTAGTAGTTGAAAAGAGGTTGAGAAAAAATCATAGGGAGACAAAAGTGACAAAATAAGTGAAGACCTAGTTAGGGGAGATACCCTTAACAAACTCATAAATAAGAACCCTCCTTTGAGAAGGAGTAAGAAACAAATATTGAATGAGCCTAAGTTATATCTACCTAACTATATCAAACCACCATACCCGATCTTGAAAAAGAAACCAAAGAAGGAAATGGAAGTGGTTCAATTCAAAAAATTTATGGAGATGCTGAAAAAAGTACAAGTTAGAATTCCATTTTGTGAAGCTCTCAAATAGATTCCAGTTTATGCTAAATTCATGAAGAAGCTCTTATCGAGAAAGTGTAAATTGAAGTATGTCGAGAATATCGCTTTGGAGGAAGAGTGCAGCGCAATAATTCAACAAAAGCTTCCACCCAAAATCTCTAATCCATGGAGATTTACTATTACATGTTCTATTGATTAGCTAACTATTGGTCATTCTTTTTGTGATTTATGAGCTAGCATTAATCTGATGTCGTTGTCCATGATGAGAAATTTAAACTATGGTAAACCAAAGCTAACTCATATGAATTTGATAGTAGTTGATCGTTCTATCACTTATCGTTATAAAGTTCTTGAAAATGTACTTATTGGAGTTGATGATCTATTGTTTCCAGCTGATTTTGTTATTCTTGATATGCCAGAAGACTCTAAAACACCACTAATTTTAGGTAGACCATTTTTAGCATTAGGTAGAGCTCTAATTAATGTGGAATTGGGAGAGTTAATTTTGAGATTCAACAAAGAATATGTTTTGTTTAATGTTGTTATTACAATTGGTTGGTAAATTTTTGTAGGCAACTTGTTGAGAAAAATGTCTTAGACATGTTGTGTGACATCCTAGCATGCATACTACTCAACCTGTGGTATAGAATCACTTCAACATTTGTTTAGAAAATATATTTCAATTCGAGTACAATAAGAAGATTACTTTAGGAAGAAGTTTGTTAATCCAAATCAGTTTGGAAAAAGATTTTATTAAATCATAATCTATAATGGTTGAAGAATATTTAATTGGATATGATTTAACTAAAACATTTGGATTTGATCAAAGAATATTTGATTGGATTTGCATTGAAGAAAAGATTTAAATGGATATGCTTCGAAGGAAGACTTGGTTGGGTTTTATTTAATCCAAGATTGCGTAGAACCCGATCTTCAAAAGACAATAATTGAAGATTTATTTAAATAAAGATTCCATGAAGAGGTTTAATTGAATTTTTTTTAATTACACCATTTGTGTTTGCACTTAATGAGAAGATCTCCATTCACTATTAAATATGGTTTATAGTGTATTTCAGTTTTAGAAGAGATTGTATTATGAATTCTTTACTTAAGAGTTTGGAAGTCATATTTATAACAACTAAAAACATCATTGGTTTTGTGTTAATAAAGATTCAAAATCAGTTGTGTGATGTTTAGCTAACAGCAAGATGTTAAGCACAATGTCCTAAACATTTTTTCTCAGAATGTTTGCTTGGAGCGCAAGATAAATTGAAGTATATCTCTTATTTTTAACATATGTTTGGATTTGGAAAAAATGTTTTTATCAAGATTGAATTTGGTGTTCGTATTTTTTCAAGATTTGTATAAACCAACAATCTTAATCATCATAATGAAGATTTGATTGTTTGCGTGCATTATTAGAAAGATTTAATCTGAATAGAATCAAGCAAGATTGAATTGGTTATAATTAAGAGATTCATATTACTTTTAGACATGATCAATCAAGATTTGCAATAAACATTAATAAAGATTGATCTCATGTACTTTTGAGAGGCCAGTCGCATTCAAGACTAAAACCCTAATGGGCTTTCTAGCTAAACCATTGTTGATGTATAAGGATGAAATCTCATTTCTGAAGACATAGAACTTCAGATAAAATATCTACTGTATAAGAGAGTTTTAGTTTGGTCTTGTTTTTGTAGTTTGTGCACTCTATTCTTGGGTATTAATTTTAAATTAGTCGAATAAAGTTTTGAGTTGTATAACAATCTTATCTTTCATATTTATAATTGAATGAATACTTGGGAGAGTGATATAGTGAAATGATAGGTGTCTCATATTCAGGGGGAGCCCTGATCGAATATTCACATGTAATATTAGGAAAACGACACTAGACTAGGTGAGTTCAGATAAGACCAATTATACTTCTAACTATTAGGTGTGGTGTTCTTTATATAGGGAGTTCTGAATAGATATTCACTGGTAGTATTAGGAAAAGAGGGTTTGAACTAGGAAGGTTCAACTAAGTATAATTTTTAGTTTTAACTATTAGAGTGAATTTCCTTTCATTTGGTTAACGTCCTCAAGATATAGGTGACTTTGCACCAAAATGGGTTACCAACTCCTGTATTATTTATATTTTGCATTTATTTTATCATATACATTATCCCAGACATTGTGTCTGACATCTTATCATCCGAAGAATATAATTTCAATTGGCATCAGAGCAGACACCCTATTCTATTAGGGTGTGTTCCAAGGTTCTTACTATGTTCAGGATGGATAATGCCAAAGAAGAAGGATCATTTAATCGACCAATGATTCTTGATGGTACTAAGAATCCTCCAATGATGGTAGCTAAAGTCAATTATGAAGCTTATAAATACCAATAATAAGATTATAGTGAGGGAGAAAAATCTAAAAGTGTTGCTTTCACAGCGACTGTAAGATCCAAGCCAATATTGGGCATGATGATTGGGATTCTAGTGATAAAGATATCTCAGATGAAGAGTTGATGAAGCCTTCAAGAAATTCTACCTTGAGTGGAAAGAATAATGCATATACATTGAGAAATAAAGAGTTCAAATAAGTGTTATACTTCAAGATAATGAAAATCTTGGTATAACTATCACATAATTAAGGGAAGAAGTTGACCACCATAAATCCAAAATGAAGGTATGACCAAATATGTTCGTATGTCAAATTGTGGTTCTGAAACTCTTGATGAAACTTAAGAGGTTGGAAAGAGCGTTAGACACGTGAAAGGGATTGGTTTTAATTATAGCTCCCTGAATACTAAACCCAAGTTTGTTCCTCCTATCAAGAAGACTGAGTCCAATATGATAAACTACATGTTACAACTTTCTGTTTGACATGATTATTGCAAGCTCTTAGGTGTGCCACTATTGTGGCAAAGTAGGTCATATAAGACATTTTTGCTATAAATTGAATGGTACACCTTACTACCACTATAGACACCATTCCTCTAGGAACACCTCGAGAGTTCATAATAAAAAAGTTTGGAAATTTAAAGAAGTAACTACAAGTCATATTGCCCACACATCTCTAAGAGATTCATCTCAAGAAGATTGGTATTTTGACATTGGTTGCTCTAGACATATGACTGGAGAAAAGAACTATTTGAAATAATTAAAATCTTAATCAAATATCTATGTTACTTTTGGTGATGGTGCTAAAGGAAAGATCATTGGAAAAGGGAAACCGAAGTATCCAGGCCTTCCTAGCCTAGATCATGTTCTTCTTGTTGAAGGTCTCACTGAAAGTCTAATAAGTATCATCCAACTATGTGATCAAAACTGTGCACAAATTTCAACCGTTCTGAATGTGTTGTCACTAACAAACATCTAGAACAAATAATAAAGGGTACCAGATCATCAGAGAATTTATGCATGTGGTCACCTTATAATAAGAGCCAACCTTACACTTGTCATATCTCTAAAAGTGTTGACAAAAATAATAAACATAGTGCTAAGATAAATAAATTTGTAAAGATGAAGATGGTTGTTGCTGACATTTTAGAGAAGAATGTTAAAGATCATGTTTATGACATCATGGATGACATTGAGATATAGAAACTAAGTTATGACACGAAAATATTGGGAGTACGAGGAACCTTATTGCAGATAAAGTTTTCATATGTATGTATGATCTCAAAGTTGAAGAAGGTAAATTTTATGATGACTGTCAAGTTGGGAAGCAGACTAAAATGTCTCATAAGAAGTTTGAACATCTTATATCTACTTGTGGTCCTGCATTACTTCATATGAATCTTATTAGACCCATGCAAGACAAGAGTTTTAGAGGAAAGAGATAATATTTGACTATGATGATGACTACTCTAGAATTGAGTTTATTAATTATAAGTGTGATACCCTATCTCTTATTGAAACTCTTGGTCATCGTTTACAGCTAGAAAAAGGAGAAGAAATTGGCAAGATCATTTGCATTTTAAGTCAACATGGAAGAGAATCTAAGAATTGCAGCTCCCACTTTTTCTGCACTGCTAAAGGGATTGCTTAAGAGTTTACTACTCCCATCTCTCCCCCAAAAAATTGGATTTTTAAAAGGAAGAATCATACCTTGCAAGAAATGGCGAAAGTAATGCATTACGCCATAGAACTGCTTATTGGGTTTCCTTCTCTAATTTATGTAATTTTGATCTATCAAAACCACTATATTGTACCTGCTGAAGATGAAATTGGTATTCTTCCTAGTATGTTTCAATTTCATGTATAAATTATTTGTCAGGAAACATGTCTCAAAAATTGTTCTTCGTATTATTACACATTTTGTTGAGTCTAATGTAGCTGCTGGAAATGTTCTTGATGACTCGCCCATGTATGGGACTGTAAGAAGCCATATTCTCAAGGTTCCTAGGAATGAAGCTAAACCATTACGTGAAATAATCTCTACATCCACTACTAGAGAATGTATGATTAAAAGCATTAATAAAATGTTGAATCCAAAGGTTGCTAGTACATTATATTCTCAAGTTGTTGTTCGAGATGCAGAGAAAGATGTTGAGACATTGGATGAAGATGTGGCAAGTAATGATGAAGGGATATTTTTGGGGTGTTCCATTAATAGCATGAGTGTATATGGTGTTTAACAAGCATCTAAAATCTATGGTGGAATTTGTAAGAGTATTTGTCGGGGCCGAGAACTTCGACCATTACGCCTTTGACAGAGTCGGGCCCTCGCCCTTCTAAAGACTGATGGGTTTCTCCTTCGGAGAAATACTATTCTTACTTAGCCAACCTGATTGGGTGTGGTTTAGAGGAAGAACTGGAGACTCTATTGTGTTGCATTCGGCGTGCATATGTTGTTATGACGTTAATAGTGCTGGTTGTTAGGACGCTCACTAGTATGATTAGAAAGGCCGAAGAGAAACAATGGTTGAAGGAAAGTATTCTTAGACTGACACTCCAACGAGATATATAACTGCAAGAAATACATAAAGCTTATGTTTCTCTTACTGAGGTAGGTGATGTTGTACGCCCCTTCAATCTCCCTAGATTTCTTACCGACCAGATAAAACTTTTAGTGAGGGGCACAACGAGGAAGGACAAATCTTCATCTTCTACCCGAGCTACTTTAACATCTACTCAATCGCCTCTTTGGTGGTTCAAAGATATCTAGAGACGCTGAGTCTTGAAAATGCCTCTTTGGCTCATCATTTAACTGAGTGTCCAACTTCCATCCTTACGGCTGTTTCAGACTCCTTTGAGAATGCTTTGCAATAAGTGGAGAGTTTTCACCACCCTCTACGTACTTTGAGGCAGTATATTCGGTCAAACCGGATGCTAAAATATGGGAAGGTCGTCTCTCTCCGAGACTAGCAGTCATCCTCTATTTTTTGTAGCAACATGATTTTTCGTTTCTACCTATTTGAGGTATGTGTATTTTATCTCGGGTGCATTGCTCTGGACTTTGTACGAACTTACGAGGTCTTCCTTCAAAGTTTATTGGACGTCTCTATGGCAGTTTCCGGCCAAATGTTGTTCCCTTTCTCCCACTCAGGTGAAAACCCTATTTGAGGTCGATGTATGGTCAACCCACCGCAGACTCTAGAGTGGTTAGGTGACAGAGGGGGGTTAACTCTTATTTTCATTTTATTGGTTTTAACATTTTCTTTATTTGTGTGTCTGACGTTGTGGGGTGTTTATTTTTGTGGTAGCATGCACGCGGAATTTATGACAGCACCCCTGAGTCTTTATGTTGTGGCCTCGATCTCTTCGATCGTACCTTGGACTTGTCATTACCTTACACAACCACAAAGAAAATAAGCATTTTAAATCTTGCAATATTTCATCAATAATTGGGAATTCATCCTACATTTAAAGAAGTTGATTATACAAAAATAACATCAAACACGAATTCAAAAACATAACCAGGTGGATTGGCCACCACTTATTCTTCCTATTTTGTTTCACGTTGGATTAGCCACTTTTGGGAGGCTGGACTTTCATGCTTCTAAGTTAGCTAGTTAGGGACACCATTGCCTTCCTATCTCCTTGCTCTCGCTGGAGTGCTTGATATATCCTTTTCTCCCTTCAAGATCGGCATTGATTATGATCTACTCTCCTTGAAGATTATGGTATTTGAGCTTGAAATGGATCGGTGAGGCTACAACGTCCAAGGTGGCTATGAAGGGTATTTTGAGAATGCAATTGTAAACACTTCTGCAAGGGACTACAAGGACCTAAGAGCTTATGGTTTGAACATCTTCCCCTCTACCAAAAATATCATTAACTTGTGTACCCCCATGGATGGGTCATTGACCTTTGAACTCCTGCAAATCTGAGACATGGCTTCCCGACTTTCTAACAATCCTGAAATGCGAGTAATGGTCGATTAGGGTTTTTATTTGACACACCTTCATCCTTCTTATGGACGGCCATAATCTAAGTGGTATTTCTTTTCACCATACCCTAGAACGAGATGTTTTTCCAGGGTGCCCCTCTAGTGATAGCGGCGATTTATTGGCATTTCCCCTTGCTAGCCTTCTTATTTTTCCCACTGCTCCCAACATTCGCAACTTTTCAGGGAGACTTACTCTTGGGCGACTCTTCTTTCTCTTTTTGCTCCCTTCACATTCAGATAATCAGCCTCTTTTTATCAACCCCTATATAGCATCCTCCAACTGTATACACGCATTGGTGTTATGATCGTGGCCATTGTGGGAAGTGGGAGTACTTTGTCTTATATGTAGAAGATGACTTTATGATGGGAAAAGGGGTTCTAATTCCTCCCTTCCAAAAATTTGTGTTAGCACACTCTTGATAAATTTTTTCTCGTGATGAATTCAGAGGAGTGTACTTATCGTACCAACCATGAACTCTATGATCGAATTCATCTTTCTGCCAATGAGACTCATTCTTGGCCGAGCGGCTAGAATTGGAGTCAGTGTCGACCGGGTTATCGAGTCCCGTGTTCATATTTTCCTCGAGGTTGATAAAAAATTAAGCCTTGTTCAGTAGTTCCTTTACTGTATGCACTTCTTTTCTTCCTAACTCATGTACGAAACAAATATCTCGGAGTAGGCCATTCTTGAATATCCAACATTTGAGGCCCTTCTCGACTCCTTCAACTTCCACAACCACTTCAGTGAAATGGTCGATGTAATACTGTATACTCTCTTTCTTTCCATGTGTGATCCCACTTAAGGTAGCTACAGTCATTAGCTGCCTCTTTTGAGTTGTGAAGTGAGTAGTGACGCTCTCGCATAGTTAAATCCATGACTCGATGCATCTGTCTGACAAAGCGTTGAACCATAATTTGGTCGGCCCAATTAGGGTTAACTTAAAAAGTTTACACTTGGAAGCTTCATCAACATGGACGTAATTCAATTGATCGTTGACGAGTTGCATGTGCTCACCGGGATCTTCCTTCCTATTGTATTCTCCTATCTTAGGAGATTTCTCCAATGATTTCAGTATTCTTCTATCCAAAATGAAAACACATAAAGGATGTTTCTACGGATACTTTATCGGTTGTTTCTCTACCTGGTCATGTGGAAGAGCATGGCTGCCTCAATCTCCCTCGGGACTTTGAAGAAGACTGTGGTATTTCTTGCTCTTCTGGTGATTCTGCAACTTTGGAGCTTCGACTATTATTGACTTGGCCGACTCAGGGATGGTAGCTTAACTTCTCTTTGACATAGCCTCTTGCATGTTATTTCCTCGTGAAGGCACTTTGTGAAGGATTTTTTTGAAACAAAGCAACCTCTTCTCAATTTCCTATGAATTATGTGGTTAGGCGTTGTTGTACATGTTGTTCAATAATTTATTGGCGCCTTGTATCCCGAGGTTGGCTCACAATAGTTGTAAACCAGGAAATGCTTATGATTGTGAAGTTGGCGGTGTTATTGGAGGTCTGGTCAAAGGCATTGGAGTAGATCCACTTATTTGAGGAGTTTGAATTTGATCTGGATGTAACGGAGTATCTTCTGCTTAACTTGTACTACCTTGAGGATGGGGCAAAGGAGGTTAATTGATCGCGCTTGAGTGGCAGCGGCTACGTGTGCTGCGGATGAACGAGTAACTTTAGATCCAACCATTACTGAAAAGTTTGGAAGTCAAGAATCTGGAAATTCAGGATATCAAGGTTGCTAAGCTGTTTGTTTAGGTCAAATGCGATGGATCTAGCGTCCATTTCGAGAATTCTGATTCGATAAACTTAAAAGGTTTCTAATTGGTGGATCGAAGAAATAATGTACGATTGTGGAAAATGTGGAAATCAGATGTCGATTCCCACATACGACACCATTGTCCCATTGTAGAACCAGAATTGATTGGTGAATCGGTGGTTGGGATAGACAACGATGGATTAGAGCTTTTAGAGAAGTGTGGGAGAGGTTGACCTACAAGGCTAGCACTCAAATGCCCAAGTCACTATGTGAAGGAAAACAGTGAGTGGAAATTGAATTTGAAATTGTATACTTTAATTCTTCATGTGTATCCTTTATATCATAGAGTGATTATAACAACCCATTATTTGTTAATTGTGTAATGCGGGGAGCCGTTGGATGTATCTAGGTTTTTGATTACATGTACTCTTTCAAATGATGATTCCCCTGCACGGTAAGTACTTAAAATGACTTAAAATTCCCTTTAAGTGGTCGGCTGATGAATATTTTGATCAGTCTGGAACAACATCCATATATATATATATATATATATATATATATATATATATATATATATATATATATATATATATATATATATATATATATATATATATATATATATATATATATATATATATATATATATATATATATATATATATATATATATATATATATATATATATATATATATATATAGAGAGAGAGAGAGAGAGAATCGTGAAATTCTTTGTATCGATGATAATGAAAAATATTATAATATGAGAAAAAGTATTTATATTTGACTACTCTTAATCTATTTATAGTCACAAATTAACTAGTAACCAACTCTCACTAATAACTACTTTTGTATATCTCTAATAGGATGCCATGGAATTCGACAAGTTGCATCATTGCTAAAAAATTAAACCAAAATGATTTAATATAGGTAATATGAGAAGGGAATTTCTTAAGGCATCTTATATGTTACTTACACACCACATGAAAATATTAAAATATTTCCCAGTTTCTGAAAATGCATCTCCTAACGCACCCAATACACACTCAACGTAGGTCATTCTAAGTGGAGCTCTATAAGTTGTTATTTTTTTAATATCGGAGATGCATATCCGAAATTTTTCAAAAAATATATTCATAATTGATCAGCTCGGTGGAAATTTTGGAGATGCATCTTTGAAAGTTTGGATTGGATTTTGCAATTTGATGTAACCTTTGCATGTCAGATATTTCCGGAGATGCATCTCCGGAATAATATGATAAAACACACAGCTGCATGATCACAAACTCATTGTTGTTTTTCTTTACAAACCCTTACCAAAAACTGTTTCATTCTCAATTCACATTTTCACTCCAAATCTTCAATCTTGTGGTTCATCACATCAAAGAGAGCAAAGTAAGTTAGAATTTCAGTTAAAGATCACTTATTTCAAGTTGTATTGCTCATATTAATTCTGTTTTTTGTCTAAAAAAAGTATTTTTTTTTGAAAATATATCTCTGAAACGAGTATGAACTTTTCCCAAAATGCATTTTCGATATTTGTCTGTGTTCGTTTTCCAGTTCTGTTTTCAACAGTATCGTTTATTTACTATTATGTGGTAATTGTTTTCATTAGATATGGTGCACCCCGGTGTTTTCCTTAAACAAGTTGTGTCTCCGAATGTCAAAGGTGTTGTTTGGAAGGAGGTAGATATTGACAACCAATTTAAAAATGAGAAAGAGTTTGAATCTCGTGATCAAATGCTTCAATGGATTTGTATGGAAGCCTAAAACCCAGGATTTTGTCTGGTTTTCGGAAGGTCCGATAATGATTCAGATAGAAGATGCATTTTTGTAACAATGGTGTGCGAAAGAAGCAAAAAATAAGTGTATGTAATTGTGTCGCAATATTAATGAAGTGTAATATATTCAATTTGTCATATTGTCTTAATACACTTTTTATCTTTCTCATAACAACATTTGTTCATTTGTAAAAAAAAAAGGTTTTGTTTCAAAGGTTTTGAGCTCAGTAACTTTGAGCTTAAGACGAATGGAGATGTAAGGGTTATGTGAAGTACATTTTTTCCGTTTCGAAATAAAAGTTTCGCTCGAGTTGGAAGCGATGATTTCAAGATCGGTTGAAGATATTGTGAAGATGTTGAAACGTCCACCTGGATATTAAAGTGTAATATTGCATTTTATGTTGAAATCATCAATGTAATGCTTATTTTATTTTATGAATGTTAATTTCATTTTGGAAAATTACATGTTTTGGTGTCTGCTTCTGCTATTGTTGTCTATACATTACATAAATGCATCTATGAAAATATACCGGAGATGCATCTCCGGTATTAAAAAAACTAAATTTATAGGGTGTCACTTAGAATGACCTATATTGAATCTGTATTGGATGCGTTCGGAGATGTATCTCCGAAAATTGAATATAATTTTAATATTTTCGCATGGTGTGTGAATAACACGTTAATAAATTCCCTTTGAGAATTACTATTATTAAAGTCCTCTATTAACCTAACGAGTCATTTAGGCCGGTTTGATTCCCTTCCCAAAAACAGTTTTTTAGTTTTTAACAATTAAAAATTAAAAAATTTGTTTGTAAAGCTAATTTCTAAAGATTGTTTTCTAAAACTCTTCTTAGTTTTTCAATTTTTAAATCTAAAAAACAAAAACAACTTTGATATATTTTGATTTTGATTTTTCTTTTATTTTTCAAATTGCACAATTGAAAACACACGAGAAAGAGATATTTTCTATCATTTTCATGGTAATTATAACCATAATTTTATTAAACTCAATAACCGATTTTTTCTTAGTACTTTTGTAGACAATAAATAAAACAAACATATTACCATCCAAAAAATAACAAGTTGTTATACCAAATACTAATAAACTAATCATATTTCTTTATTTTTGAAAATATTTTTATTAGTATTTTTTTTAAAAAAAAATTATAATTTATAAATAATATTTTTTTTTATAAATTTTGAAAAATTAACAAAAATTTAAATTTCCCTCTCAATTTTTTATAACAAATTCTTTCTTTTAATTTTAAAGAAAACATTAAGGAATGCTAAAATGACCTTTTTATAAAAAATAGTTGACATGCACTCTTAGATCTTATATTAAAAAAATAGTGATTAAGTTATATTTAAATTTATGGATAATCAAATATGTTTTATTATTAATTAAAAAGAATTTATATATTAAATAAATTTTTATTCTCTTATTAAAAATACTATTGAAAATTAAACTACCAAACAATTTTTTTCATTTCACATTTCAAAAACAGTTTTTAAAAACTAATCTATCAAACAAATAGTTTTAATAATTCTCTTCTTAAAAATATTTTTTAAAATTAGATTTGAAAAACAAATTTTAAGAACTAAAATTCAAAAGTGTCCTAAGGACCTGTTTGAAATGCATCTTAAAAACTCTTTTTTAGTTTTTGAGAATTTAAAATTTAAAAACTTGTTTGAATATAATGTTTTACAAAAGTGTTTTTAAAAACTCTTTTCTATTTTTCAGTTTTTAAAAGTAAAAAAGTGAAACAGTTTAGTTGATTTTCGCTTCTTACTTTTTATTTTTTAGTATTATAAAACTTGAATAAAAAACATAAAAATTTATAATTTTCATTAATAGTATTAATGTAATTTTAATAATTTTTATATTTTAAAAATAAAATAGAAAAACGTATTTGAAAGAGTATGTTATTTATTTTATTTATGCTCTTTTTATGTATAAGTAACCTTTTCAAATATATTTTTTTATTTTACTTAATTTTTTTTGTGTTTTTTAATTATTTTCACTATATATTTTTTTTTCTATTAAACGTGGAATCCCATTTTTTACTTGTTTTTTTCTTATTATTATTACAAACAAGTGTTATGTGATTTATAAAATTAAAAATTGATTTAATCTAATTATTTGAATTCGATCAAATATCAATTAATTTTCTTAAGTTTGTAATATTTTATACAATAAAAAAGATTTTAAAAGTAGATGATAAAATATGCATTTTTATTCTCTTCTTAGAATACTATTAAAAAATTAGATTATCAAACAAGTTTTTTCATTTTCATATTTTCAAAACAGTTTTTAAAAATTAGTTTATCAGAAAAAAAATTTGTTAATTTTCTTCTTAAAAATAATTTTTTAAAATAGATTTAAAAAATAAATTTTAAGAACTAAAATTAAAAAGTGTTTCAAACAGACCCTAGTCTTTAATTTACATGAAGTTTCATATTCTTTGATTTACATGTACTTTCATATTGGGCCAAAAGTATTCCTAATAATAACTGGGTCTCTTAGCAATAATAGGTCAATCTCCCCTCAATTTTTTTAATAGGATCATGGTTGATAAATATATAATAAAATAGTATTAATTTATATTCTAAATTTTGAGGATAAAATTCAAATGAACCCGCGAACAATAATAAAGAGTTAAATTGATCAAAAAATAATAATAATTTATTTAATATTTTAATATATTATAATAGAAATATTTTATTAGTATTTTTATATGTTAATTGCTATTCTAAAAGATTTAATGTTACTAGAACGTTTTAGAATCTTTGAAATTATGACACATGTATGATTAGTCCTTATTTAAAATAGTATGTAATATATGCATTGTACTCTTTTTGTAAGACATTAAAGAACTAAAGAAATCAAATAAAGGTTAATTTTATTCTAATCTTCTTATCTATTATAGAATTTTATAGCGTTTGTTAAATTTATGTTTTAATCTCCTACCAAAATGTTTATAAAAATTGGTTTTCAAAAATTATTAAAAATGTTTTTTTAAATAAAAGATATAATAATTTGATTAAAATTCATAACCAATATACCAACAAATATTTTGGTTCAACTTATCATTCAAAGGTCCAATTCAACTGTTGAAATTGATTCTTTAATTTTTTTAATTTCAATTCAATCTTCTAACTAAATCATAACATTAACCCGCTTTAATTAAACAAAATACCTTAGCCGTGCAAATTTGAATATCCATTTTTCAAAAAATATAGATCTAATAATAAACATTAATTAACTAGTATCCCTATAATATGATACCATATAATTGAATTCCACTTTTAGAGAGTCACGTATCTTTTAATATTTGAAAAGACGAAAGATGCTACGATCTTCCTTTCTTTGTTTACTTATTCTTCTTGACGTTCCAAGAAATAAAAAAGCTTTGATTACCTGTTTGGTAAAATGAGATCCAAAGTTTCTATGATATGCTATAGTACAAGCAAATAAAATAAAGATATTGAAAAAGAAGATGCCAAATCTTATGTGATCAATTAAAATACCATAAATATTCGGTGGATTCCTCTTTTCTTATTACCCTTTACAAAAGGTATTAACTTATTGTTATTATATAGAGTAAGAAGAGTCCATGATTCTATAGAATATTTGATGTTGAAACATTGAATTATATGATCTGATCTAATCCAAACAGTTTGTTCGGTTGGTCGGGTATACAATGCATCCATATACAATGAATTAATATATATATATATATATATATATAAGCTAATGTTACCAAGTAGCCTATTAGCCTAGCATTCATTCACCAACAACTTTCTCTAACAAAACTAAAATTTAAGAGACAAATTAAAGAATATGAACTTGACCTTATAGACCCACAACAAGAAGATAGGGGCATTCATTTTTTTTTTGGGTATGAGATTCTATTTGACCTATATCATAGTGTACCTAAACTTAAATATTTGTAGTTCTATAATGTTAAAAAAAAATTATCACATAAGGATAATAACACTAAAATTTAACTTATCATCCCTATTTATATTTGACATTTTCTATAATTTTAATATTTCAAAAAATATTTTTGCTATTATTTATTAATTAAATTTTATTTTTCTTCTAGAATTTTCACTTTTATTAATATGCAAAAATCAAAATTTGTTATCGTACAATCGAAACTTCCGATACATATTTTTTATCGGATTCAAAAAATCTGGTATTTCCCTGAGAAATCTTAAACTCATACCGAAAATTGTCAAAATTTTTGGGGACAGACAAAAACTTCCAGAAATTTTTAATTTTGCAAATAAATCAAATTTTCGGTAACGGTGCAGAAAACAGGAAAAATGTTTTTTTGTGTGGTCTGGAGTCGGCAGGGTCATCTACAGATTCGTGTACCAATTGTACGCATTTCTTCACCACTGACGCAATATGTTTTATATGTAATAAGTTTAATTTAAATATTTTCCCGCCTATATATATGATATTGATAACATACTTTTTATGTGATGTAAATGACAAATATTTGAGTCCCGATCTGAAATATTAGCATGGACACAAAATATTGACAAACAACATGATATTATTGTTGTGATTGTTCGTTCTGATACTGCAAATGACAAGCGAGGTGGAAAAGATAAATTGATTATGAATTGTGAGAAAGGAGGAAATTATAAAAGGAAGAATGCATCTGAAAGCAGTAAATCCTCAGAGGGGATTTATAGTATGAAAGTGAAATGTCTGTAGACTAAGATTTGCGCTGAGTGGTAGCGGTTAGAAGGTGATAGTTAGGTGTGGGTTGCACAATCATAAACTATCTAAGAATTTAGAAGGTCATGACATATTAGGTCGTCTAAAAGTTCATGAAAGACAACTTGTGAATGACATGACGAAGTACATAGGTTCTGCTTTAAAAGACAAAGATCCAGAAATCTTCACCAGTGTTACTCAGGTGTATAAAGCTGGAGCTACATACAATGCGAGCAAGAGAGGTCCATTGACGGTAATGCAGATATTGTTGACTCTTATTCATAGAGAAAAATACATGTGTTGGACTAGAAATAAGAAAGACTCAAATGTTATTGTTGATATCTTCTGGACACATCCTGATTCAAGGAAGTTGTTGAATATGTTTCATTTAGTGTTGATTTTTTTATTATACATACAAGACAAATAGGTAATATGCATCGTGATCATATTTTAATATCATTTCAAAATACTTGGTTTATCAGATTTTTTATTATGCACATCGTGATTATACGGGTACTGGCTACCACTGCTTGAGATTGTTGGTGTTATGTCAATAAAAAATTGATGTTTTCGATAGGCTTTGCCTATTTGGAACATGAAAGGGGGGAGAACTTCAAATGGGAACTTGAAAATCTCAAAGAGTTGTTTTCTTCCGAGAAATTTCTACCGAAGGTTGTGGTGACGGACCGAGAACTTGCGTTGATGAATGTCATTGAAGTTGTGTTTCCAAATTTAACTCATCTATTGTGTTCGTTCCATATTTCAAAAAACGTTAGCGTGAAATGTAAATAGTATGTTAAATCATAAATACATGAATATATCATGGATCTATGAAACAACATCATGTTAATAGAGAAACTGAGTTTGACAAGCACTTGAAGTACTTTGAGACTGTTTGTGTTGATATTCCTTTGTTTGTTAAGTATGTGAGTGAAATATTGTTAAAACAACTTATAGAGAAAGGTTTGTTGCTGCTTGGACTAATAAAGTCACTTATTTAGGGAAAACAACAACGAACATGCACTTGGACATCTTTTTGATGTTATTACATTACTAAGCATAATTTATCCTGTTGACTCATTATTATTTAATTATGGTTTTTATGGTGGAGTCTGCTCACTGGAGACTAAAAAACATGTTGACTACAAGCCGAGAAGATTTATGTCAAAGTTTGGATGTTGTGAACATCATGTTGAAGTTGTAGCTAGATTCAATCAGGGCCTCTTTTCAAAAAAATATTGTCAACATCGAGCATCGGTATAACACTTTATTCTATACCAACTTGAACAATTTTGTTTCAAGGCAATGTTTGGAAAGGAACTGGAAAGGGTAAAATTTGTTGGTACAAGAAAAGATGTATGTGGTTGCTTCAATAGAACAACACATGGGTTACCATGTGCATGTCAACTTGTCGGTTTCCAAATACAAGAAAATGTTGTTCCTTTAAATCAAATTCATGTTTTTTTGGAAGAAATTACACATTGAAAAGTATGATGTCAGTCATGAAGAAAGTGGTACACAGTGGGATTTAGAAGCAAAGCGTGAAGAGTTGAAGACATATTTCAATATTTTGGATATTGTAGGCTAGAGGGTGTTGAATAAAAAGGTTTGAAAACTAACACATTTATCCATAACTTCTATGTGTCCACCTTCAATGAAGTACAAGCAAAAGAGGGGAGTTAAGAAGATCATAAAGGGTGAAGAGAGTGATGTGCATCATGATCCTTTATATTGGAAGTATGGTGAGGGCTCGTAGGGGAGTCAGACTACAAAGAGATCATGCATGAAACCAATAGGAAGTCAACCGTCAAGTTTGTCGGGTCAAAGTCAATCGTCCACTATATCTTCCAGACATTTTTACTTGTCTCAGTTTCCTGTTTCTTGCATCCATATATTATCACATTATTGATGTAGGTGACGATGGAAATTGTGGTTTTCAAGCTATTGCAACTTTACTTGGATGGGGCGAAGAGTCATGGTCGTTGGTTCAGATGAAGTTAGATACTCAAGTTCATCAACACCCTAAATTATTTTGCAATTTATTCTATGGCACAATCGCTACAATTAGGAATGTGTTACGAGTAGAACACTTGGATGGGCAAGGTGTTGATAAATGGATGACGATTTCTGATATGGGTTACCATATTTCTTGTAGATACAATGTCGTATTTGTCTCATTGTCAAAGAGACTTAGCATTACCTTTTTCCCTCTTACATTAGTTCCACTTATGTATACGAGCATGCATCAAAATCATTGTTGTTGGTTTTGTCAACAACAATGATTAGGTTCAGGTAAAGTTGAAACATGATTGTTCATTGCCTCCTGTCAGTGACCGTTGGAGACATAACGGTACTGCAGATGCAAAAGAATGGGAATCAACATATGCATGATGAATTAGGCACTAGGAAGATGAAGTTATGAAGTCATCCTAATTTGTTTTATAATTTTGTATGTAACACAGTTTTTTGTGGAAAATATGTATTTATTATATTTGGTGATTTTTTTTATCGAAACAGTTATGCAGGTTTTTGTGGAAAAACCGAAAAATTAAGTTTTTTTAAAATTCTAGACTCATGCCAAAAAATTTAAAATTTTTGGAATACCTGAAATTTTAAAATTCTGGAGTGTTGTGCCATTTTACGATAATTTTATAATTTTCGATATACGTCTATTGGAAATTGTGAAATTTTCGGTATGTTTTTTTGGAAATTATAATTTTATGATACATATGTTATGGTTTTCAGTACCTGTAAATTGCAATAATTTCTGAAATTCATTCAAAGATATAATGGTAAAATTTCATAAAATGGGGATATCAGATTCAAATGGAGTAAGGGGTGTCAAGTTAAATCTTCTAATAACACTTAGTCAATTACACTATATGATATATTCCCATATTAATTACAACTATACTAACTAACTTGTGAGTCAAATAGTTAAGTAGTTAAAAACCAATTACGGTCAATTAGAAAGGATAATTGTGTACCTAGATTTTATCACAACTATACATGTCTTACACTATCATAATGTTCATCATAAAATCAGAGATAATTATATATTGGAATTGTGTGGTATTTCTAAAGAGACAAATTTATTAACTCATAAGTAAATTTCATCGATTTTCAAATCATCTACTTTGCATCATATTATTTCATTAATGTTACCAATAAAAAACACAATCTTAACAACTCTCAACCAATTCTTCCTCACTCAATTTTATTCTTCAACCAAATTTATATTATGATTATCTAGAGACAGAGATTAATTAGAGACTTACTTCACATAAACAAATAAAACCACTAAATTATACCAACATTCATAGAGAAGTGAATATGATTTATATATATATATATATATATATATATATATATATATATATATCCAAAGTTAATGTGACGTTAAAATATTGATCCATATCATCGGCAACTTTAAAGTGTTATTGCGATTTTGAAGTATTTAAATTATTGCATTTAGATATATTCATGAATATAATAATTTTTTTATATTATAATATTTTACTATTCTAAAAGGAGTGAATTGTCTTAAATGTAAGTAAATAAAATGCTTAATTGATTACGAAGTTTTTTAACTTAATTTAAAATTTTAGTTTAGTCTCTTATCTAATATACGTTACATATTAGTCCCTTAAAGATCGTTATGTTAGTCAAGTTGATCATTTCTTGTTAAATTCTATGAAAAAATAATTAAATTGTGCACATGTGGCATGACAACATGACAAAAGTTAAAATAGTGAATCAACAATTTTTTAAGAGATTAAATTAAAACTTTATAGTTAGTTAAGAAATCAAACCAGGACAGTTAATCAAACTGTAATTAAAGTGCGTTTGTAACCTGATATTTAGTATACCAGAATTTCATAGCATTTTTTATTAACATAATGAAATCTTTCATATCAACATAATATTGAATTTAATGGTTTTAAACCAGAATCTCGTTACATTATTTGATTCAAACCAAAATGACATTAAACATGTTTCAAAATGACATAAGGTAGACACAACGCACTACTATAAAAGGTGTACACAAACACTACAACAAATGGTGTACATAAAATATAAATATAATTATGGTCGACTCAAAATATGTTTTGAACCTTTTTGAAGTTTTCTTTTCTTCTTTAGAATTATTTGAGTTGAAGAGAGTGGTGATGTAGACTCAGTTGGTGAATCCTGACTTGGTGGTATCTGACTTATGTTGGACTGAGTTGCTTATTGTGTCAAAGTCATTGACAATTTGTATGTATCCTTGTTATGTTCATCCATATGACACATACTGCACTTGATTTCAAATTTTGATCGCTTCAGTTGTGTCTTCTAATTCATTAGTGGTCCATTCATTAAACCTTAAATCCATTTAGTTCATGACAAAAGAAAGCAATAAGGTCACACTACCAAACAAAAGAAATAATAAAAATCATCTTAATGTTGAGAATGTATCAAGTGTGAGTAGTGTGGATAATAGTCTCACATTGGTTGGTAATGTGGAGACTTGAGCATTTATAAGTGAGAGAACCTACTCACATACCACCTTAAAGTTTTGGATGAATATGTGGTGTGTCTCTCACAAAAGTGTTGCTCTAAAAAAGGAAGTCCCACAATATACAATGCTCCTCAGTGAAAAACTCCTCCAATACTTAACACCCAATCCACCATAAACATAGCCTAGAATAGTTCAAGCTGGTATACATATTTAAAATGTATAAAGCATGTTGTTTTCTGCAAACAATTAAAACATATTAAAGTTGAAACTCTGCTTTCAAGATTCATTAATAAAAAACATTTTTAACTAATTATGAATTGGAATGGAGAATATGTCAAAGCTATACAGTAAGGGCATTATCATATATAAAATATGTTATGAATGAAGCCTCGCCCACATCGACTAGCCTTGAAAATTGGAAAGCACTAAAATAATCACTTACGTTTGGCATATTGCAATAGACTAAAAATCAAAAGAGTTGCTATATCCAACTATCGCAAATGTCCAAACAGACAATCCAACACCAATAAGCCCCGGAATATATTGTGACTAATAACATGATAATGCATTAGACCACAATCCAACACCAAAAAGAGATGTGATTGAGAGTGAGGACCTTGAGTTTTCACACAACAAATGCGCAGGGGATGGTCGTGTTGGATGGAGATGGCAACCATTAAGTTTTGTGATAGAAGAGAAAAAGCCATGTCAATTACATTATGTAATGCCAATTAGGTTTTATGGAAGAGTAGAAAAACAATAATTTTAAAATAAATAAAAAGACCACAGTCAAAAACTAGTCAGATTACATAATGCCAATTAAACTGCTAACATATAGCATTTTTTTAGTTAAAGTGAAACATTAAAAAAAAATTAAGGGACTAAAATATACCTTAAACCTAAATAAAATCCTAATGAAAATAATAGTTAACAAATTAAACATATGTATTAACTATTTTTTTTATATGATCTATTGATCAATATATACTTTAAGTATCTTGATTATAACTTCTCATGCATCATATGTTTTATGGGTCTTAGGATTGATCTAACAAATATGGTCTTTTAAAATAGGCAAATTTTACAATTTGATTAAATAAATATTTGCAATACAAAATTATTTACTAAAATGTAGTTATTTATAAAGAAAATACAAAAATATAATATTTAAAAATTAAAAATTCACATTTGAATCAATGATAGATTGTCATTACATGCATTTGTAATGTTTAGTATTGGGCGAATAAAATGACGAGAATTCCAGTATATTAAATAGTTTTCAATGTCTCACTCAATTAACCAATACAATAGGATTGTGTTTCGACATTGGTAACCTAGTTCTATGTTTAGAAACTAGCATTGAAAGAGGAAAAGAGATTGCATCCAAGCCTTCGATTTAATCAACCTTACTTTCAAACTTAAACCCTTGTTGTTTTTTCTTCCTTCATCTTGGGTCTTGGATACATCATTAAATATTCAATACTTATCCATCTTCTATTTTAAAGTATTCAGACTTTATGGGTAAGCCATTTTTTGATTTTTTTACAAAAATAACTCAGTTTTTCAAGGAAATTCCCAAAATACCCCTGGTTTCAAAAAACATCTCAAAATACCCCACTTTTAGGAGGAGTGTCCAATTGAATTGGCGACTCCTCTTAAAACTTGAATGGAGGCGCCAATTGGATTGGCTAGGGCAGGTGCCCTAGCCAATCCAATTGGCACCTATGTGTAGGTTTTAAGAGGAGTCGCTAATTCAATTGGAGACTCCTCCTAAAATGCATCTTTTGTCTTATAAATAGATGTGTTGTGTGACCAATTGTTCCACATCTCATATAATCATTTGGCTATCATGTTTGGTGTTCGTCGCCGATACGGTAAGGTGATTTATGCGAGAGACAAACCTTAAATGCTGATGCTATTTTGGAACATCACCATGTTCGATCAACTGAAGAGGGAGCTGGTTCATTGGTTAGATGGGAAAATACCAGAAGGGGAAAAAATCAGAAGTATTGAGAGACTTGATAGTATCTTTGGTTGGGTGCGAATGAAGACTGATAAGGATGCTAGGGAAATGATGTTCGGTCGAGACGACATCAATTTGATTGTTGTAATCAGTTAGAAATATTTATGTTTTCAGATGTTTTGTATTGATGTTTGTTGTGAACCTCGTTGTAACAAGAACTTAATGATATATAATGATTGAATGTTACAGAAATACAAAGTTACAAAAAGCTTATGACCTAGATGATTCTCCTCGATTGGGACAATTGTTCTTGTTGTGTCCTGGTTGACGACAGATACTACATAATCTTATCATTTTATCTATGGAATCCATCTCTGTTCTTATACGTGTGTTGTTTGGCCTTCCTTTCTTCTTTCTACGCATCTCGTCATTGTGCCAAACAATATATCCTTCATATGGAGGCCAGTAATCCTCCATTGGTAGTACTGAGAAGCTTTGAGTATATACATTCATGATGGTGTTGGCCTTGTACACATCAGATAAATGGTTGTAAGTGTCTTGACGAGTATAAGCGCATGCTGCTATGACATGGGAGCAAGGTATGCGGAAGGCCTGGAATTTTCTACAATCGCACCAACTTCTGTTTAGTCTAACAGCGTAGGCTAAATTTGGTCTCCCCTCGTTGTTGCCCATTGTTTCCTGGACGTTAAAATTTTGTCTATGACGGTCAAAGACTATTACAACGTGTGTGCTAGATTTGATGCTCTCCTCTTTCATGACCTTCATGCAACACTCACTGAATACTTGCGCGGACATTAATATTGCACTCCATCTTTCACCTCTGGTTGCGAACATAGAAGCCAACCTATAATAGGTTGATCTTACCAAGGCGGTTATCGGCAAATTTTGAATTCCTTTGAAAACCCCGTCCATGCACTCCACAATGTTTGTTGTCATGTGGCCCCATCGACAACCTCTGTCAAATTCCCTTGTCCACTGCTCTACTGGTATGTTATTTATCCATCTCCCTGCGTCTTTATTAGACAGTCTAATTTCATCACGATAATATTGAAATAACGGTTGAGTTAAAGCATACCCAGCATTCACCACCTTCTTGCGAAGATTCTTATCTTTTATAGCACGCATGAAGTTTTGTGCAATGTGTCTGATACAGTAGACATGTGTAGAAGAAGGATCATGCCATCCGTTGTCATGGTTGTTGTAGGCACTCTCAATGGCAGCATCTCTATCAGAAATCAAACAGAGATTGGCTTGTGGAGCCACATGCGTTCTGAGATGTCGAAGAAAGAAACCCCATCCACTAGCCGTTTCACCTTCAACAAGAGCAAAGGCAATGGGAAAGACATTGTTGTTGTTGTCTTGTGCAACCGCCATGAGCAAAGTACCCTTGTATTTTCCGTATAACCAAGTGCCATCAATTTGAATAATAGGTTTGTAGAATGCGAAACCTTTGATGCACGGGTCAAATGCCCAAAAGAGACGGTGAAATATTCTATTACCTGTAGCACAGGTTCTGTCTGGCATCATTGCTGGCACTATCTCCATAATTGCCATAGTTCCTGGGACATATGTTTTTAGTGCCCATAAAAACCGTGGCAATTCCTTGAATGAATCCTCCCAGTTGCCGAAAACCTGTTCAACAGCCTTTGTCCTCGCAATCCAGGCTTTCTTGTAAGATGGAGTATAATTATATGTTGATCTGATATGGGATATAATTATACTCACCTTCACTGATGGGTCTTTATTAACCAACGGCAGAATGTCTTAACATATCAAAGCTGCGTTTAGTTTACGGTGATCTTGTTCAACGTTAGTTGCAATGCAACTGCGCGGTGGGTCTATTGAAGCGATCTCCCAAGAGTCATTTTTTCTTCTTGTAAGATGTAGCCAAACGAAACTTGCAAAGCATGTTACAACATTCGATAACATACCTTCTAGAATCAGTGTGTTTCACTGTAAAGTCAGTAGAGTTGTTCATGTGGAATTTTTTGATTTCCAGAACACATTCTTCTTTGGTACGAAACATGTCTCCCACCTTTAATTCGCATTCTAATCTCGGATACGGATTATAGAAAACACTGTTGGATGTTTCATCGTCGTGAAGATCCATATTTGTCATATGTTGAGGCGGATTATAGACATGACTAGGAGGTATTGGTGGTGGTTGATCATCATCTTCATCGTCGTTGTTCAGCATGTAATCAACTTGTATCTCGGTCTCCTCTTCTTCTTCATCAACAACGTCCACTTCTGCTTCTGCTTCTGGGTTGAGTTCATCTGACCATTGTGGATCATCTTCACCAGCTTCATCCTGATCGGTTAGTTGATACTGTTGAGATGGTATACATGGTTGAAGAGTAATGTACAACTCGATACATTTGCAGCCTGAATGTTCATGACTAACAAACATGTATTCAACATCTTCATCGTCTCGTACCTTAAGGGGGAAATACTTGCATTGACCATTCTAAAAAAATATTGGATTTTGATATGTGATCTTTGACACAATACCCGATCCTATAAAGGATTGTATTCTTTTTTTTCAAATGCAAGAAGGTTGCATTTCTCTTGATCGTGATTCTAATGGTATCAGTGTTTCGAAAATAAAAACCATGTAGCTCAGACTCGAATGTTTCACTGTTGCAGTGAACGTTGACACTGTATAATGATGAAGATGACATTGTGCAGATGAAAACTATTTTATTACTGCAAATGAATGTGAGTGAAGTGTCTTGGATGTTGATAGTAAGACACTTAAATAGATGAGTGAAGTGTCTCACATGCTAGCTAGTTCGGAGTGACGTGTCGGACATGCAAGCTAGTCTGAGATGACGTGTCGGACATGCAAGATAGTCTGAGATGATGTGTCAACCATGCAAGTTATCAAGAAGTGACTTGTTCAACATGTAGGAGACAAGACATCCACGTGTCAGACATGCAGACACACACTCCAAATGGATTGGCGCCTCCACTTATTCCTTGCACATGGGCGCCAATTTAAGTGGAGACACCATGCATTCAGACCTCGAAACCAAGCAATCAGACCTAGGTCTTGCATGCATGTCCCTATGGAGGCGCCAATTTGAATGGCGACCCCTCTTAAAGGTTGTACATCGTCGCTAATTCAAGTGGAGACACCATGCAAGCACAACTTTTCATGCTCCCATCCATTTGCCTATAAATACATCCACTCCCTCAACACTTCTTCCACACCATCACTCTTACTACTTCCTCTACAATACTTCTTCTACAATTTCATCTTCAACAATTTCTTCTAGTTTCATCTACACCAACCCCCCAACAAAATGTCTATCCTCACAATGGACGAAGCACATAGAGGAACGGTTGCAAACATCGCAACATATATAAGTTTTTTCTTTTGTTAACTTTTTATCTTTCATCTTCACCAACCCCATTTTATTTTGACATACCAACTTAGTCACGTTTTTTATTCTTTCTTTTATAGGATGTATCAAGGTTTCGAACTTGGGTCCACGAATATGTCCATATGGACCCGATGATTCAACCTTATGTTAAACTCGCCGGTTTTGGTCACATTAGCAAGATTTTTTCTTGGTCCATAGATAACAAATTCATTCTAGCCTTATGCGAAAGATGGAGACCAGAGACACACACATTTTGGTTCCCAACCGGTGAGTGTACCGTGACATTAGAAGACGTCTACATGCTTTTAGGACTACCCATTGAAGGCAAGGCTGTTAATGGTAAGACCAACTATGCAAATTCAATTTGCATGGAGCTCTTAGACACTGATTTGTTAGATGATAATGCTAGAGATCAAGGTATACTACTCTCACGCCTTAAGTCATACTATAATAGTTTATACTTAGATGAGCATTCTACTGAAGATGCTCGAATAATAAAAACTAGGTGTTACATTATGCTGTTAATTGGATCGTTTTTATTTCCCGAAGGTAGTGGTTCTAGCATGCATATTATATACTTACCTCTACTTAGACATGTAGATAGAATAGGAAGTTACACTTGGGGATCTGCTTGTCTAGCCTATCTCTATAGCTCCTTGTGCAAAAACTCCCACAAAGACACATCTACATTTTCTGGATGTGCTGTTTTGCTACAAGCATGGGGTTGGTCAAGACTACTGTCTCTAGCACCGGTCAATAACAACCCTTTCACTTTTCCATATGCACAAAAGTAAGTTGTTTAAATTACTATATCTTTACTTACTTCCTTAAAGTTTATTACCTCAAACTAATTTTTTTTTTACTTTTTGGTGTAGATGGTCAGCACGTGGTATGAGTTACAACAGATGTCCGAGACACTGTATTACTCAGTATCGCAACCTGTTGGATCACCTTCGACCGACAGACGTAAGCAAAATAACTTAATTATTTCGTTATATTTTGTTAACTTTTTCTACATTCATTATAATCCTATCTTCTTTCACATTTCAGTTCATTTGGCGTCCATACCTTAATTCGGATCATGACCATGAGGTCAACGTTGAAGACGCAGCCGTATGGACTGCATGCACACCGATAATACGGTTCACAACTGTGGAGATGCACAACACCGATCGTGTGAAACTGCAGTTCGGTATGGTCCAGAATATCCCAGATCCCCTAGCTAACCTAGGAGAACGGCATCTGCGTAAAGTTAACGATCAATGGAACTTCAATCCATGGCAAAGCTTCGCAAGATCGGAGTGTCGTAAATGGAAGCATCGTCATGACCATGTCTTAACTGACGCAGTCATGCCAACTAAGGTAAAACCAAGTCGTACTTATATGGCTTGGTACATATCGGTTGGTTTTCAGTTCATCGCCGAAGATATGTACCTATACGACCCACGCCAGGCAACTTACACACAAGAAGGATCAACATATAACCCCCAATAACATTCTCAGCCCGGTTACTCACAACCCCCTATCCGTCAAACTTTCCGTTCCACAAACACACAAACATACAACCAAAACATGTCATTCACCCAACCCTAATACCAAGAGCATACCCCATACCACCACCAACAAATTGACCATCAACCTGAGATCCAACATCGCTTCGCACCCACACCATCACCCTACCAAAGTCACCTTAGCCAAAACACCAACCACCCCTCCTCCTACCGTAGCCAAGAAGCCCAAACATCACAAAACCAAAACATCCAACAACCCTATCTCTACCAAACACCCCAACAACCTTTCCAACCTTTCCTCGACACATCCTTCACACCCATGTCTTCCTTCAACCGTCCCGGTCACCCATCCATGAGTCAACCACATCCCAACTTCTCTGGCATAGGTCATGAGCTCAGCTACGGCGGTACACCATCAATGCATACTGAAGACTATGCTGACTTGTCTTAATACCTCAACGGACCTTCTCCTGTAGTTGGTAGTGACGCTCCTGGCCCCTCAGATGATCAAACACCGGTGCAGAATCGTCAACATGGGTTAGGGCCAAGGGTTAGGGTAGCTAGAGGATGTGGGACCGGAGGTCGGTTAGGTGATCCCGGTTATCACCATTAGGTTTCTTTGTGTAAACTCCAAACTTTATTAATATCAAGTCGTATTATATCAAATTTATCTTTCACTTATACCATAAAACACAAAAAAAATGAATTTTAGGAGGAGTCTCCAATTGAATTGGCGACTCCACTTAAAACCTACACATAGGCGCCAATTGGATTGGCTAGGGCATCTGCCCTAGTCAATCCAATTGGCACCTCCATTCAAGTTTTAAGAGGAGTCTCCAATTCAATTGACGACTCCTCCTAAAAGTGGGGTATTTTGGGAATTTTTTTGAAACTATGGGTATTTTGGGAATTTCCTTGAAAGAGTGGGTTATTTTGGTAAAAAAAAAACCCCATTTTATTATATTGTTCTCGATTTTATGAAAATTTAAATCATTCCGTATCCTCCACTTCATTATAATCTTTCCTTGCAATTGAAGAATAGAATAATTAGACACAGTTTTTTTGGGAGCAACTAGGGACAGTATATTATTAAATGAGTGAGAACAATATTTTATTAATTCATAAGAAACATTTTTAACTAATTCTGAATTGGAATGGAGAATAAGTCAAACCTATGGAGTAGGGGCATTGTCATCTATGAAATGTGTTGCAAGAATTATGAAGGAAGTTTCATCCACATCGATTAGCCTTGAAAATTTGAAAGCGCTAAAATAATCACTTTCATTTGACATAATGCATCTAGACCACCATTCAATTAAGGGGAAAATATGGAGATTGCAACTATTTAATCTTATTCAAAACTAATTAAGCTTTCTTTTAGTAGAATACACATGTAACATTCTACACTACAAATTTTATATTTTTAAATTGCACATCAAATAATATAGAAATCTTACACCTTAAACACTTTGATGTTAAGTTTAATGCATAAAAATTGAAGCAATTAACCTTTTTGGAAAGAGAAGAAAATATGGGAAAAGTAATTAGAAGTCCAACCAAAAGTGCATATGAAAGAACTTCATATTGAAAATTGTTCGAAGTTAAAATCTCCCAAATAATGAGTTGACCTTGAGTTTCCATGGAGATGTGATTGAGAGTGAGGACCTTGAGTTTTCACACAACAAATGCGCATGAGATGGTCGTGTTGGATGGAGATGGCAATGATTAGGTTTTGTGAAAGAAGAGAGAAAGTCATGTCAATTAGATTGTGTACTGCCAATTAGGTTTTATTGGAGAGTAGAAAAAAAAAGTCACTTCAAAAATTAGTCAGATTATATAATGTCAATTAGATTGCTAATATATAACATTTTTTAGTTAAAGAACTAAAGTGAAACATTAAATTAAGTTAAGGAACTAAAATATACATTAAATCTAAATAAAATCGTAATGAAGATTGGATCTCATTAACTATTTCTTTTATATAGTCTATTGATCAATATATACTTTTAGTATTTTGATTATAACTTCTCATGCATCATATGTTTTATGGGCCTTAGGATTGGTCTAACACATATAGAAGCTCGAGATAATTTATAAAATATGATATTTTGAAATAGACAAATTTCACATTTTGATTAAATAAATATTTGCAATACAAAATTAATTATTAAAATGTAGTTATTTATAAATAAAATACAAAATATAATATTTAAAAATTAAAAATTCACATTTGAATCAATGATAGATTGTCATTACATGCATTTGCACATTTGCAATGTTTAGTATTGGGCGAATAAAAAAATTGTAGTCCAAACTTGTTTTCATCTCTACTATATACACATACGTAGGTTTAAAATTGAGGTTGGGTCATGCTTGCTTGGTTTGGCAAATGACGAGAATTCTAATATATCAAATAGTTTCAATGTCTCATTCAATTAACCGATACAATAGGATTATGTTTCGAGTGGTTTGCGTTTGTATACCTCTCTCTCTCTCTCTCTCTCTCTCTCTCTCTCTCTCTCTCTCTCTCTCTCTATGCATCAACAAAATTGACGTTTTCGGTAGGCTTTGCCTATTTGGAACATGAAAGAGAGGAGAACTTCAAATGGGCACTGGAGAAGCTCAAAGAGTTTACATGAAAGAGAGGAGAACTTCAATTGGGCACTAGAGAAGCTCTAGAAAATATGTTGACTACAAGCCGGGGAGAATTATGCCAAAGTTGGGATGTTGTGAACACCATGTTGAAGTTGCAGATAGGTTCAATCATGGTCTCTTTTCAAAAAAGTATTGTCAATATTGAGCATCGGTATAACGCTCCATTCTATACCAACTTGCACAGTTTTATTTCAAGGCAGTGTATATAACACATTGGAAAGAAACTGAAAAGGGTAAAACTTGTCGGTACAAGAAAAGATGCATGTGGTTGCTTCAATAGAACAACACATGGATTACCTTGTGCGTGTCAACTTGCCGATTTCCAAATACAAGGCAATTATGTTTCTTTAGATCTAATTCATGTTTTTTTGAAGAAATTACACATTGAAGAGCATGATGGCAGTCATGAAGAAAGTGGTACACAATTGGATTTAGAAACAGAGTATGAAGAGTTTAAGATATATTTCAATACTTTGGCTATTGTAGGCCAGAGGGTGTTGAAGAAAAAGGCTCGGGAACTAACACATTCATTGAAAACTTATATGCATCCACCGTCGGTGAAGTACAAGCAAATGATGGGAGTTAAGAATAGCAGAAAGGGTGAAGGGAGTGATGTGCGTCATGATCCTTCATAGTGGGAGTATGGTGAGGGCTCGCAAGGGAGTCAGACTACAAAGAGATCATGCACGAAACCAACAGGAAGTCAATCGTCAAGTTTGTCGGATCAAAGTCAATCGTCTAGTATATCTTCGAGGCATCTTTACATGTCTCAATTTCCTATTTTCTTGCTTCCATATATTATGATATTGTTGATGTGGGTGACGATGAAAATTATGATTTTTGGGCTATTGCAGCTTTACTTGGATGGGGCAAAGAGTCATGGTTGTTGTTTTGGACGCCGTTAGATACTCAAGTTCATCAACACCCTAAATTATTTTGCAATTTATTTTATGACACGATTAGGAATATATTACGAGTAGAACACTTGAGTGTGCAAGGTGTTGATAAATGGAAGACGATTCCTGATATGGGTTACCATATTACTTGTAGATACAATGTCGTATTTGTCTCCTTGCCGAAGAGATTTAACATTACCTTTTTCCCTTACATTAGCTCCACATATGTATACGAGCATGCATAAAATCATTGTTGTTGGTTTTGTCAACAACAATCATTGGGTTCAGGTAAGTTGAAACTTGATTTTCCATTGCCTCCTGTCACTGACCGTTGTAAACATAATGGTACTACAGATACGAAAGCATGGGAATCAACATATGCAAGACGAATTAGGCACTTGGAAGATGAAGTTAGGTAGTCATCCTAATTTATTTTGTAATCTTGTATGTAGCATAATTTTTGTGAAAAATATGTATCTATTATATGTGGTGACTTTTTTTATTGAAACAGTTATGCAGGTTTCTGTGGTAAATACCTAAAATTTAAGTTTTTTTTGAAATTCTGGAATCATGCCTGAAATTTTAAAATTTTCGGAATACCTGAAATTTTAAAATTTCCGGAATGTTGTGTCATTTTACAGAAATTTCATAATTTTCGGTATACCTCTATTGGAAATTATGAAATTTCCAATATATTTTTCCGAAAATTATAATTTCAAGGTACATGTGTCATGGTTGGGATAAAAAAACTGTTAATTTCTATAAAAAAAAATGGTACAGACTTAAAATTTCTAATAAATACTTGTAAATTTCAAAAATTTCTGAAATTCATCCAATGATATAACGGTAGAATTGCTCAAAATAGGGGGTGTCATACTCAAATGGTGGAGTGTGTCAAATTAAATCCTTTAATAACACTTGGTCAATTACACTATATTCATATATTCACAAGTTAGTTAGAACTATATTAACTAACTTGTGAGTCAAGTAGTTAAGTAATTAAAAGTCAGTTTCGATTAATTAAAAAGGATAACCGTGTACCTAGATTTTATCATATCTATACATGTCATACACTTGTATATAACTATCATAATGTTAATCATAAAATCAAATGAGACAATTATATATCAAAATTGTGTGGTATCTCTAAAGATACAAGTTTATTACTCCCTCCGTTCTATTTTAATTGTCTCTTTTTAACTTTTTCCGCATATCAATAAAACTAATAATTTTTACTACTTTTAAAGTAATGATTGTCTTTTTACCTATAATACTTTTAATTGTTTGTTAACTCATTTGACTTTTTCTGTTACCTTGAACTTTGAAAATGACAAATAAAAAGAAACAAATTTTTTACTTAAAAATGACGGTTAAAAAGGAAGAGAGGGAGTAACTCATAAGTGAATTTCGCCAATTTTCAAATCATCTACTTTGCATCATATTATTTCATTAATTTTTTTTTGATAGACCAAAAAAGTCTACGTCTATGGTTACCTCCAATAGGGATACCAAGAAAAGTAAAAGGTATCTTTTCCAACTTACAAGCCAAAAAAGAAGACGCCGATTCCAAAATAAAATCCTCCACATGCACACCATACAACTTACTTTTCTTTAAATTAATACACAATCCAGACACCAATTCAAAACCTCTCAATAAAGTTTTAATACACCATAAGTTTTCCTTAGATCCATCACACACTAACACCGTATCATCTGCAAATTGGAGCATCTCAAAATGAATATCCTCCGAAACCACAAAACCTTTGAACGATCCCAACGAAACCGCTTTCCTCATCATACCCGCCAAACCTTCTCCCACCAAAAGAAAAAGAAAAGGAGAAAGAGGATCTCCTTGACGTAACCCTCTAGACGTCTTAAATTCCAAAGTTGGGCTACCGTTAACTAAAATTGATACCGAGCTAGAAAAAATCGTACCTTCCATCCACTTCATCCAAACCTCACCAAAACCCATTTTTCTAAGCATAAATTTAAGGAAACCCCATGAAACACAATCATAGGCTTTCTCAAAATCAACTTTCAACACAATACATTTCCTACGCTTCCTTTTCGCAAAATCTAAAATCTCATTAAGCACCACCACCCCATCAAATAATTGTCTCCCTTCAATGAATGTCGTTTGAAAAGGCGACACAAGTTTACCAATCACCAATCTCAACCTAGCCGCCAGAATTTTTGATATTAACCGATATAAGCAACCCACTAAACAAATAGGACGATACTCATCAATGCTTATCGGACAATCAACTTTAGGAATAAGAGCAAGAAAAGATGCCGTCGCGGATCGAGGGAGAACACCACGCACATAAAACTCTTGAACAAAATTAACCACGTCCTCCTACACAAAATTCCAACACTTTTTCAAAAAACCAAGCGGAAAACCGTCCGGGCCCGGACTCTTATCACAATCACTTAACCACACAATCTCTTTAATTTCATCCACTTGGAATGGGGCTTCCAACAAATCTCTATCTTCCACACTTAGAACATTAAAATTAAGCCCATTCAGAGTCGGTCTATCCTCCATCGGTTCCGTAAAACGGCTTTTAAAATGATTAAAGATCTCACTTTTAATCTCCTCCACACCTTCCAACCGACCTCTTGAAGTAACCAAAGAGACAATATTATTTCTCCTAAATCTCCCCTTCATAACAGAATGAAAGAATTTGGAGTTAGAATCCCCAAGACGAATCCAATTACACCTAGCTTTTTGGTGCAAGAAGTTATCGCGCAAAAGCATAGAATTCCACACCTCTTTCGTAGCCATATCTCTATTACTCCTCAAAGAATCAACAATGCCATCCTCCTCTAAATCCGCTACCACCAAATCCAACGAGTTAAGAGCACCCACCGCTTTTTCCACATTCAAGTCAAGCAACCCGAAGACCTCTTTATTCCAACTCTTCAATTTTGATTTTACCGCCAACAATTTTTCTTTCAAAATAAAGCTCGCCTTCCCTCTCCTACTAGTATTAATCCAAATATCACTCACCAAAGGAATGAACTCATCATGCTCACACCACCCTTTAAAAAACTTAAAAGGTTTCGGACCCCAATCCACAAAATTGCAATTTAACCAAATAGGACAATGGTCTGAGATAGACCTATCCCCCGCCACAATCCCTCCCACACCCCACAAGTCAAATAATTTCTCAGAAATGAGGAATCTATCCAACCTACTACAAGAACTCCCATCCAAATTGTACCAAGTAAACCTCTTATTAATCATTGGGACATCCACCAGATTCATCGAACTAATAAAACCCTCAAAGTCCTCCGCCTCTTTTATATTAAAATTATTCGAAATACCCTTCCTCTCCGTTTTTACCCGGACAGTATTAAAATCACCACCAACACACCACAACCCTTCTGGAAATTTTGATTTAAATTCAACAAGCCTCGCCCAAAAGACCCTCTTCTTCTCAATAAAACAGGAAGAATAGACATTAACTAAAAAAAGATTAATACCAGACCACAACACATGAATACCAAGAAACCCTTCCCCAACAAAACTAGCCACCAGAGAAAAAGAATTTTTCTTCCACAATGTTAAAATACCTCCAGATCTACCCACTGCCCATTTAGAACTCCACTCCGCTATAGAATCATTCCAAAAAGAATCCAAAGAGATAACATCAATAGCATGAATCTTGGTTTCTTGAATAAAACACACATCTGCCTTAGAATCACAAATTAAATTTCGCAAAGAACGCAATTTAGCTTTGCATCCACACCCACGAATGTTATACGACGCAATAATCATTTATAATGATTTGATTTTGCATCCACCGAATTAACCACGCACTTATCGGCTAACTCCCTCACGTTTATAGCTTCAATTTGCAACCTTTCAGGCCCTCCTCCCGTCAACCCCAAACATTTTGCTCTATGCCAAATATTACGCGCCACATCACTATTAACCTCATCAACATCTACCGGTTCCACACTAACACTTTCCTCCACCAATTCAAAAGAAGAACGATACTGACCAACCCCCTCGTTCTTACCGTGAGCAATTTTAATGCTATTCAACCTCAATTTAGAGACAGGCAACTCAGAAACAGTCTCTGAACCATCACTATAACTGCCTCTGTAACCACTGCTCCGCACAGACAAAGCACTCTCCTTCCTGCTAACCTTTGAATTTCTCAACCTCTGCCCACCAACCAATAATTTCAACCCCATTACCGTCCCAGACAGAGTCGCCTCACTGTCCAGCAAAAGTCCACCAGACCGAGAAAAATCCACACCCTGAACCACTTTTTCACATCTCCCCACAGCAGCCCTCCCACCTGCTACCACATCAACCGACATCGAAACAGATTCACCAAACTCATGTTCTGCCGAATCCCCCACAATTCCTTTAACTCCAGCCACCAAACTACTGCTCCCTAAAGGAACCCGCACACAGGACCCTGCTGACTCCGAAGATAACGAAACCTTATGCTCAGATTCTTTGACTACCGTATCCGCATCAACATTCGAACAGTAACCAAAGATACCACAAACCTTCGTCCCTGAATCCATCGCCTTCCCTCCAACCTGTGAAAACAAGTGAGCATGACAACGACCAACACCTCCAACAGAATGTGTAGCCGTCCCTGACCGGATGCCAGTACTATCCTTCGAACAGTTCCCATCACTTCCACTCTCCTTCGCAACCGAATCCAGCGATGATCCTTCATCCCGAAAAACAGTCTGACTCTGCATATGCACTTCACCAGAAAACGCACCAGTCTCTGAACGAACAGCAGGCATGTGTCTGAATGGTTGCTCAAAATTTTCTCGCAAAATCAATTCATCTTCCTCGAACAAATGATGATTATCTGAACCCTCAGCACCTGAATCAAAATCACCCTCCGACAACTCCTCATTCGCAGAATTAGTTGTACCTGTACCAACAGTATCACTAACAACCCTTCCCACCTCTTCCACCATACTAATGTCAAAAACCAGCCCATTGATCTTCACTTGAACCGATTCATTAAACCACCTTTTGCTTCTAGTTCGAACCAGCAATCTCGCCGAATCCAACACCTTCCTCGAAGCTGTATTGAAATCAGCCCGCACAAATGACCCAAACAAGCCCACAAAGACACCAAAAAATTCCACCGTCCAAGCGTGACACGGAATACCTAAACATCGAACCCACATCAATCGTTCTTCATCCACACGCCCGGGTTTCCATCTATCAATAGACGTGCACCATTTTCTCCACCAATCATATCCTTCATCAACAAAAACCTCTACCGCACCCTCCTCCACATCTTCAAAGATACACAAATTAGGCCCTAACGGTTTGATGGAAAAGTCAAAATAGCCTTCAGACTGAAAAATTTTCTGCATCGAATACGCCATCCCCGGCATTCGAACCAATCCAACATACGCCTTTAGTAACTTTGGGTTATCCCTATCCAAATCAGTATAGAAATCCAAAGCTTCCAAACTACTAACAGTTACCTTCCCAGCATCAGATTTCATCACTCCCTCAGCAGCATCAGCCCTCTTCACCGCATCAAAACTCTTCACAACCTTAGTATCAGCAGTCACCTCGTTACAACCTATCACCTTCCCAGTATCTCCTAACAACTCTTCAGAGCCCACTTCATTATTCCTCATCACCACAGCCATAATCACTTCCTTGTTCCCTCCTATCACCACTTTAGCAAAAGAGTCGACAAATCGCGAAGATAAACCATTCCGCTGCTCACCTCCCCCATCACGCGCCTTCTCCACCCAGCCAATCCTACTAACTTGATTCTGATTACGAATAGAATCAAAAGATTTCGAAATCCTGGAGAACCTAGGAATATTGACCTGCAATTTGACATTCTCAACAAAGATATTATCCAATTTGCACGCCAGCCTTCTAGAATCAATTACATTGAAAAACCTCACGAACCCATAACGTTTTCCTCGTATATCTTTCTTCAACGAAATGACAACTTCGTCAACCTCACCAAACCTGGAAAAAACTTCATGAAGATCTCTAGCCTTGTATGAATCAGGAATTGAAGAAAAGAAGAAAGAAGTGATTTCTCCCCTCCTCCCAAAACCCGTCCTCACATTATCCCAACGTTTGTTATTGACTCCGCCCTTTCTTCGATTAACCGGAGTCCAATCTCCCTCTTCCAATTTCTTCCCTGTTGCATCAGCATGAGAAGAAACCCCCAAATTTTTCTTTCCCAACCCTAATTTTTTATTTTCTCTCTCCTCCCGCTCTCTCATTTTTGTTACCTATAAGAAATACAATTTTAACAACTCTCTTGAGTAGTTCCAAAATTTATAATTAAAAACAGTATTTCAAGAACACTAAATAGAATTTCTCTTTTCTCTTTCAAATCAATCATTTCTAACCCATGGTGCACTAGATCTTGAATGTGTTGAGTTTGAACTTCATATACAAATCAATTTATTATTTTCCTTGAGAGAAAAAATATTAATATCGTTATTAGGATTAAAATTTATTATATTAATAGCAACTTTATGAATGGGTTCAGAACTTATTCTTCCTCATTTAATTTTGTTCTTTAACTATGTTTATGTTATGATTATCTAGAGACTTTGATTAATTGGAGTCTTACTTCACATAAACAAATAAAATCATTAAATTATATCAACCTTCGTAAAGAAGTGAATATGAATTAAATATATATCCAAAAATAAAAATATATTCATATTTCTTACATAGATTCACGAATATAATAATTTTTTTATATTATAATATTTTATTATTCTAAATGGAGTGAATTGTTCTAAATGTAAGTGAATATATTAAATAAAAGGTTTAATTAGTTACAAAGTTTTTTAATTTAATTTAAAGTTTTTTTAGTCTCTTATCTGATATATGTTATATATTAGTCCCTTAAAGATCATTATGCTAGTCAAGTTGATAATTTCTTGTTAAATTATGTGAAAAAACGTTAAATTGTGCATATGTGGTATGACAGCATAGCAAAAGTCAAAATAGTGAATCAACAATTTGTTAAGGGACTAAATTGAAACTTTATAGTTAACTATGGAATCAAACCAGGATAGTTAATCAAACTATGATTAAAGTGCATTTGTATCTTGAGATTTAGTATATCAGAATTTCATAGCATTTTTTATTAACATAATGAAATCTTTTATATCAACATAATCTTGAATTTTATGGTTTTAAACCATAATCTCGTTACATTATTTGATTCAAAACAAAATGACATTAAACATGTTTCAAAATGGCATAAGCTGTACACAGATTTACACAACGCACTACTACAAAAGGTGTACACAAACACTACTATAAGTGGTGTACACAAAAGATAAATATAATTATGGTCGACTCAAAATATGTTTTGAACCTTTTTGAAGTCTTCTTTTCTTCTTTAAAATTGATTGAGTTGAAGAGAATAGTGATGTAGACTCAGTTGGTGAATCCTGACTTGGTGGTGCAGATTCAGTTGGTGGTGTCTGACTTGTGTTAGGATGAGTTGCTTATTGTGTCAAAGTCATTTGCAATTTACATGTAGCCTTGTTATGTCCATCCATATGACACATACTGCACTTGATTTCAAATTTTGATCACTTCAGTTGTGTCTTCTACTTCATTAATGATCCATTCATTAAACCCTAAATACATTGAGTTCATGACAAAAGAAAGCAATTAGGACGCACTACCAAACAAAAGAAACAATAAAAAATCATCTTAACACCCAATCCACCATAAACATAGCCTAGAATAGTTCAAGCTGGTATACACATTTAAAATGTAGCAAGCCATGTTGTTTTCTGCAAACAATTAAAACACAATGAAGCTTAAACTCTGCATTCAAGACTCATTCATAAGAAATATTTTTAACTAATTCTGAATTGGAATGGAGAATAAGTCAAACTTATGGAGTAGGGGCATTGTCATCTATGAAATGTGTTTCAAGAATTATGAAGGAAGTCTCACCCACATCAATTAGCCTTGAAAATTTGAAAGCGCTAAAATAATCACTTTCATTTGACATAATGCATTTAGACCACCATTCAATTAAGGGGAAAATATGGAGATTGCAACTATTTAATCTTATTCAAAACTAATTAAGCTTTCTTTTAGTAGAATACGCATGTAACATTCTACACTACAAATTTTATATTTTTAAATTGCACATCAAATAATATAGAAATCTTACACCTTAAACACTTTGATGTTAAGTTTAATGCATAAAAATTGAAGCAATTAATCTTTTTGGAAAGAGAAGAAAATATGGGAAAAGTAATTAGAAGTCCAACCAAAAATGCATATGAAAGAACTTCATATTGAAAATTGTTCGAAGTTAAAATCTCCCAAATAATGAGTTGACCTTGAGTTTCCATGGAGATGTGATTGAGAGTGAGGACCTTGAGTTGTCACACAACAAATGCGCATGAGATGGTCGTGTTGGATGGAGATGGTGATGATTAGGTTTTATGAAAGAAGAGAGAAAGTTATGTCAATTAGATTGTGTGCTGTCAATTAGGTTTTATTAGAGAGTAGAAAAAGAAAAGTCACGTCAAAAATTAGTCACATTATATAATGTCAATTAGATTGCTAATATATAGCCTTTTTAGTTAAAGAACTAAAGTGAAATATTAAATTAAGTTAATGGACTAAAATATACATTAAATCTAAATAAAATCGTAATGAAGATTGGATCTCATTAACTATTTCTTTTATATAGTCTATTGATCAATATATACTTTGAGTATTTTGATTATAACTTCTCATGCATCATATGTTTTATGGGCCTTAGGATTGGTCTAACACATATAGAAGCTCGATAACACATATAGAAGCTCGAGATAAATTATTAAATATGATCTTTTGAAATAGACAAATTTTACATTTTGATTAAATAAATATTTGCAATACAAAATTAATTATTAAAATATGGTTTTTTTACAAAAATAATCCACTTTTTCAAGGAAATTCCCAAAATACCCTCGGTTTCAAAAAAAATCCCAAAGTACCCAACTTTTAGGAGGAGTCGCCAATTGAATTGGAGACTCCTCTTAAAACTTGAACGGAGGCGCCAATTGGATTGGCTAGGGTAGGTGCCCTAGCCAATCCAATTGGGGCCCCTGTGTAGGTTTTAAGAGGAGTCACCAATTCAATTGGAGACTCCTCCTAAAATGCAATTTTTTTTGTTATATGGTATACGTGATAGATAAATTTGATATAGGACCACTTTGATATTAATAAAATTTTCCGTTTACACAAAGAAACCTAATGGTGATGACTGGGGTCACCTAACCGACCTCCGGTCCCACATCCTCTAGCTACCCTAACCCTTGGCCCTAACCCATGTTGACGATTCTGCACTGGTGTTTGATCATCTGAGGGGCCTGGAGCATCACTACCAACTACAGAAGAAGGTGTATTGAGGTATTCAGACAAGTCGGTATAGTCTTCAGTATGCATCGATGGTGTACCGCCGTAGCTGAGCTCATGACCCATACCAGAGAAGTTGGGATGTGGTTGACTCATTGATGGGCGACCAGGACAGTCTAAGGGAGACATGGGTGTGAACGATGCGTCGAGGAAAGGTTGGAAAGGTTATTGGGGTGTTTGGTAGAGATAGGGTTGTTGGATGTTTTGGTTTTGTGATGTTTGGGCTTCTTGGCTACGGTAGGAGGAGGGGTGGTTGGTGTTGAATGATCGTTGGGTGTTCTGGCTTAGGCAACTTTGGTAGGGTGATGGGGTGGGTGCGAAGCGATGTTGGGTCTCAGGTTGATGGTCAATTTGTTGGTGGTGGTATGGGGTATGCTCTTGGTATTGGGGTTGGGTGTATGGCATATTTTGGTTGTATGTTTGTGTGTTGGTTGAACGGAATGTTTGACGAACATGGGGTTGTGTGTATCCGGTCTGACATTATTGTTGGGGGTTTGATGTTGAGGTGTCAGGTGTGTAAGTCATTTGGTGTGGGTCGTACAAGTACATATCCTCGGCGGTAAACTGAAAACCAACCGATCTATACCAAGCCATATAAGTACGACTTGGTTTTTCTTCAGTTGGCATGACTGCGTCAGTTAACACATGGTCATGATGGTGCTTCCATTTGCGACACTTCAATCTTACGAAGCTTTGCCATGGATTGAAGTTCCATTGGTCGTAAACTTTACGCATATGCCATTCTCCTAGGCTAGCTGGGGGATCTGGGATATTTTGGAGCATACCAAACTGCAGCTTCACATGATCACTGTTGTGCATCTCCACAGTTGTGAACCGTATTATCGGTGTGCATGCAGTCCACACGGTTGCGTCTTCAGCGTTGACCTCATGGTCATGATCCAAATTAAGGTATGGACGCCAAATGAACTGAAATGTGAAAGAAGATAGGATTATAGTCAATGTAGAAAAAGTTAACAAAACATAACGAAATAATTAAGTTATTTTCCTTACGTCTGTCGGTCGAAGGTGATCCAACAGGTTGCGATACTGAGTAATACAGTGTCTTGGACATATGTTGTAACTCATACCACGTGCAGACCATCTACACCAAAAAGTCAAAAAATATTAGTTAGAGGTAATAATCTTTAAAGAAGTAAGTAAAGATATATAGCAATTTAAACAACTTACTTTTGTGCATACGGAAATGTGAAAGGGTTGTTATTGACGGGTGCTAGAGACGGTAGTCTTGATAAACCCCATGCTTGTAGCAAAACAGCACATCCAGAAAATGTAGATGTGTCTTTGTGCGAGTTTTTGCACAAGGAGCTATAGAGATAGGCTAGACAAGTAGATCCCTAACTGTAACTTCCTATTTTATCTACATGTCTAGGTAGAGGTAAGTACATAATATGCATGCTAGAACCACTACCTTCGGGAAATAAAAACGAGCCAATTAATAACATAATATAACACCTAGTTTTTATTATTCGAGCATCTTCAGTAGAATGCTCATCTAAGTATAAACTATTATAGTACGACTTAAGGCGTGAGAGTAGTATACCTTGACCTCTTGCATTATCATCTAAAAAATCAGTCTCTAAGAGCTCCATGCAAATTGAATTTGCATAGTTGGTTTTACCATTAACAACCTTACCTTCAATGGTAATCCCAAAAGCATGTAGACGTCTTCTAACGTCACGGTACACTCACGGGTTGGGAACCAAAATGTGTGTGTCTCTGGTCTCCATCTTTCGCATAACGCTAGAATGAATTTGTTATCTATGGACCAAGACAAAATCTTGCTTATATGACCAAAACCGGCGAGTTCAACATAAGGTTGAATCATCGGGTCCATATGGACATATTCGTGGACCCGAGTTCGGAACCTCGATACATCCTATAAAAGAAAGAATACAAAATTTGACTAAGTTGGTATGTTAAAATAAAAGGGGGTTGGTGAAGATGAAAGATAAAAAGTTAACAAAAGAAAAAACTTACATATGTTGCGATGTTTGCAACCGTTCCTCTATGTGCTTCGCCTATTGTGAGGATAGACATTTTGTATGGTGGTTGGTGTAGATGAAACTACAAGAAGTTGTTGAAGATGAAATTCTAGAAGAAGTATTATAGAGGAAGTAGTGAGAGTGATGGTGTGGAAGAAGTGTTGATGGAGTGGATGTATTTATAGGCAAATGGATGGGAGCATGATAAGTTATGCTTGCATGGTGTCTCCACTTGAATTGGCGACCATGTACAACCTTTAAGAGGGGTCTCCATTCAAATTGGCGCCTCCATAGGGACATGCATGCAAGACCTAGGTTTGATTGCTTGGTTTTGAGGTCTGAATGCATGGTGTCTCCACTTGAATTGGCGCCCATGTGCAAGGAATGAGTAGGGGCGCCAATTCATTTGGAGTGTGTGTCTACATGTCTGACACGTGGCTGTCTTGTCTCTTGCATGCTGAACATGTCACTTCTTAGTAGCTTGCATGGTTGACACATCATTTTAGAGTACCTTGCATGTGCGACACATCATTTCGGAGTAGCTTGCATGTGCGACACGTCAGTTCGAACTAGCTAGCATGTGAGACACTTCACTCCTCTATTTAAGTGTCTTACTATCAACATCCAAGACACTTCACTCACATTCATCTGCAATAAGAAAATAGTTTTCATCTGCACAATGTCATCTTCATCATTATACAGTGTCAACGTTCACTACAACGGTGAAACTTACGAGTCTGAGCTATATGGTTTTTGTTTTCGAAACACCGATACCATTAGACTCACGATCAAGAGAAACGCAACCTTCTTGCATTTGAAAAAAAGAATACAATCTTGTATAGGATCGGGTATTGTGTCAAAGATCACATCTCAAAATCCAATATATTTTGAGAATAGTCAATGCATGTATTTCCCCCTTAAGGTACGAGACATGAAGATGTTGAATACATGTTTGTTAGTCATGAACATTCAGGCTGCAACTGTATTGAGTTATACATTACTCTTCAACCATGTATACCATCTCAACAGTCTCAACTAACCGGTCAGGATGAATCTGGTGAAGATGATCCACAATGGTCAGATGAAGTCAACCTAGAAGCAGAAGCAGAAGTGGACGTTGTTGATGAAGAAGAAGAGGAGACCGAGATACAGGTTGATCACATGCTGAACAACGACGATGAAGATGATGATCAACCACCACCAATACCTCCTAGTAATGTCTATAATCCGCCTCAACATATGACAAATATGGATCTTCATGACGATGAAACATCCAACAGTGTTTTCTATAATCCATATCCGAGATCATAAGGCGAATTAAAGGTGGGAGACATGTTTCGTACCAAAGAAGAATGTGTTTTGTCTATCAAAAAATTCCACATGAACAACTCTGTTGACTTTACAGTGAAACGCATTGATTCTAGAAGGTATGTTATCGAATGTCGTAACATGCTTTGTAAGTTTCGTTTGGCTGCGTCTTACAAGAAGAAAAACGACTCTTGGGAGATCGGTTCAATAGACCCACCTCACAGTTGCATTGCAACTAACGTTGAACAAGATCACCGTAAACTAAGCGCAACGTTGATATGTCAAGACATTCTGCCGTTGGTTAATAAAGACCCATCAGTGAAGGTGAGTATAATTATATCCCATATCAGATCAACATATAATTATACTCCATCTTACAAGAAAGCCTGGATTGCGAGGACAAAGGTTGTTGAACAAGTTTTCGGCAACTAGGAGGATTCATACAAGGAATTGCCACTGTTTTTATGGGCACTAAAAACATATGTCTCAAGAACTGTGGCAATTATGGAGACATTGCCAGCGATGATGCCAGACGGAACCTATGCTACAGGTAATAGAATCTTTCACCGTCTCTTTTGGGCATTTGACCCGTGCATCAAAGGTTTCGCATTCTGTAAACCTATTATTCAAATTGACGGCACTTGGTTATACGGAAAATACAAGGGTACTTTGCTCATGGCGGTTGCACAAGACGGAAACAACAATGTCTTTCCCATTGCCTTTTCTCTTGTTGAAGGTGAAACGGCTGGTGGATGGGGTTTCTTCCTTCGACATCTCAGAACGCATGTGGCTCCACAAGCCAATCTCTGTTTGATTTCTGATAGACATGCTGCCATTGAGAGTGCCTACAACAACCATGACAACGGATGGCATGATCCTCCTTCTACCCATGTCTACTGTAACACCCCGATAATAATAAGATAATTATTTAATTTAAGTTAATAATATATTTATTAATTTAATTAAATAATTGGATTATTATTGAAATATTATTATTGAAATATTATTGGGATTATGATTATTGGATTATTATTATTATTATCATTGGAATAAAAGTTGGAATTAGAAAAGGTCCCATTTGGTAAAAAGAGGTTTTCACGTGAAAACAGAGAAACGACTCAAAAAGTGGAAAAGGGAAAAGGGCAAAGAGCCAGAGAATAAGGGTTGAAGAGAGGAAGAGCTCGAAGCTAAAGGATTGCCGGATTAACTCAGGTAAGGGGGGTTTATCGTCGTTTAATGGGTATTATGGGATAACATGTAATGGGTAGTGATAAACCATTGATTTGACTCTGATTAGAATGATGTATGCTGAAATTGTGAAATATTGGATGAACGAAATTTGGAATTATAATCGAAGGAAATTCGTAGGAATTAGAGGTAATAAGGTTAGAAATTGTGAGATTGAATGTGTATGATCTGTGTTAGACAATATGAATGAATGTTGTGTAAAAGTTGGACTGTGGAAGGTTGAATTGGAGAGATCTCGTAGTAGAGAAAACCATAGCAGATATGGAAATCTAGTTTCTGGTCATACGCGTATGGCACTAGGCAATACGCGTATGAGATGGTCTGGTACGCGTATGACACTAGGCAATACGCGTATGGATGAGGAAGATGATGTTTTGAACGTGGTTTTGTCTCTGTTGGTACGCGTATGAGGAAGTGGTACGCGTAGCATACGCGTATGAGGAAGGCAATACGCGTATGGGATTGGCTGAGAAATGGGCCATACGCGTATGAGACTAGGCAATACGCGTATGGGCAGATTTGTGATTTTTCTGGGCTGTTGTGCAGTTTTTGATCGTTTCAGCTGAGTGATGTAATTTAGCTGATGTATGATATAGTAGGGATCATTTCCCGTTGTTTTGAGCAGTATAGGTATTAGTAGAGTGTGCTAATACTGTGATTGATTATGTGGCATGACATTATATGATTATGTGATAAATATGTTGATGATGTATGATGGTATGCATAATGTTGTGAATGCATCTATTATGTATGCAATTGTGGAATGGACTGTTTTATGGCTTAGAGTGTGAGCATATGTCCATTGTGGATTGTTGATGTTTGCATGCTAGTTGAGTTAGCGTGCATATTATGGCCTTTATGGTGGTAGCTAATTCCCATGGTGAGGAATTAGTGAGTGAGTATTGTGGATTGTTGTTGATGTTTGCATGCTAGGTGATTAGCGTGCATATCATAGCCCTTGGGGTGGTAGCTAATTCCCATGGTGAGGAATTAGTGAGTGAGTCACTAGGTCTCAAATGAGTGGGACTAGTGAGCTTGGTAGCCGTATCTGGATTTGATCGGTGAGGTTGAACTATATGTTCACGAATAGTCGGTACCGCATGCATGGAGTCTCATTGCATAATGTATGTATGTATGGCGTATAATATGAATGGATGTATTCCAATATTATACGTGTTGTTTTGGTGATTGTGTTGAGTATGATTTTGGAGTTGATATTGCCGTTACTGATTGTGTGATCTGATTAGGGTGATTGAATGTGTTAACTTACTTAACATTACATGATAATTTATAATGCTTATTATATCGATTGAGGAACTCACCCTTACAACTATGTTTCAGGTAACGAGCAGTGATTGAGTAGAAGCTAGTCCTTGGAGTCTAGTGTAGTTCCTTAGTGGGTCATGCTCTGGTAGATGTAACATCGGGACGAGATGTTTTACTTGTTTTTCATTGATGATTGTTGAACAAGTTTACATGTAATGTGTTACATGTTTTGCATTGTTGTTAGACTTTATCCGCTGCGAATTATGCAAATGTTTTATTTTGATTAAATAACTGAGTATGACAGGATATTTTGGAAAACGGTGTGAAGTGTCAAGTGTGACACCCTTAAATTGCATATCTACTCTGATTTATGTTTTGATGTTTTAATTTAAATTTGGGGTTTTTTTAGAAGGGTGTTACATTAGTGGTATCAGAGCATAGTCGGTCGAGTCGAGTCGTAATTATTCTCTTTCCCTGTACGTGATAGGTGTTGTGTAACCCTATCAGTACTTATTGCTTTGGCTTGTCGGGTTTTCAGAATAGAGATGGCTGGAAGAGGTAGAGACGATGCTGCGATTGCTGAGGCTCTGGGTATGCTAGCTGGAGTACTTGGAGGGAATCTGAATGTTGTGGGACTGGGAGCTGCTCGTCAACTGAGTGAGTTCCAGAAGAACAATCCTCCAATGTTCAAGGGAGCATACGATCCAGATGGTGCTCAGAAGTGGTTGAAGGAGATCGAGAGGATCTTCCGAGTGACTGAGTGTGCCGATAACCAGAAGGTCAGGTTCGGTACGCATATGCTATCAGAAGAAGCAGATGATTGGTGGGTTGCTACCCGCACTGAGTTGGAAGCTGCTGGGAGTACTGAGATCACTTGGGCGGTGTTCAGAGAGAGATTCCTGAGGAAGTACTTTCCAGAGGATGTCAGAGGAAAGAAAGAGATAGAGTTCTTAGAATTGAAGCAGGGCAACCGGTCTGTTACTGAGTATGCTGCTAAGTTCACAGAGCTGTCGAAGTATTACACTCCCTATAACGAGGCTACTGGGGAATTTTCAAAGTGTGTGAAGTTTGAGAACGGGTTACGTCCCGAGATTAAGCAGGCTATTGGGTATCAGCGGATTAGAGTGTTTTCTGACTTGGTGGACTGTTGCAGGATTTTTGAACAGGATACCAAGGCCAGAGCGGAGAGCTATCAGCAGAGGGTTGATAGGAAAGGCAAGAATCAGAATGATCGTGGGAAACCGTATGCAGCTGGCAAAGGTTTCCAGAGACAGAGTGGGATGAGGAGACCTAGTGGGGGAGACTCCAGTGCCCCTGCTAAGTGTTACAGATGTGGTCAGGCTGGACATCATATCCATGAGTGTACCAGTACTGAGAAGAAGTGTTTCAAGTGTGGAAAAGGTGGTCACTTGGCTGCAGAGTGCCGGTTGAAGACTGTGACTTGTTTCAACTGTGGAGAGGTGGGTCATATCAGTCCACATTGTCCTAAGCCGAAGAAAGAGAATCAGTCGGGAGGCAAGGTTTTTGCTTTATCAGGTTCTGAGACTTCTGCAGATGATCGTTTGATCCGAGGTACGTGTTATATTAATGGCTTTCCTCTTGTAGCTATTATTGACACAGGTGCGACTCATTCCTTTATATCTTTGGATTGTGCTGTGAAACTTAAATTAGAGATATCTGAGATGTATGGAAGTATGGTGATTGATACTCCTGCGAAGGGTTCAGTGATTACTACTTTAGTTTGTTTAAATTGTCCTTTGAGTATTTTTGGTAGAGACTTTGGGATGGACCTTGTGTGTCTTCCACTAGTGCAGATTGATGTTATCCTGGGTATGAACTGGTTGGTGTTTAACCGAGTTTATATCAACTGTTTTGATAAGACTGTGATCTTTCCTGAGATTGAGGAAGGAAAGAGTTTGTTTCTATCAGCGAGGCAGGTGAATGAGGCAGTAGCAGATGGGGTAGAGTTGTTTATGCTGTTAGCGACTTTGGAGGCTAAAGATAAACTGGTGATTTGCGATCTAGCCATGGTGTGTGATTTTCCTGATGTGTTTCCTGAAGAGGTGAATGAATTACCGCCAGAGCGTGAAGTTGAGTTCTTGATTGATTTGGTACCTGGTACTAGGCCGATATCGATGGCTCCGTACCGTATGTCTGCTGTTGAGTTAACTGAATTGAAGAGTCAGCTGGAAGATCTGTTGGATAAGAAATTTATTCGTCCGAGTGTGTCGTCGTGGGGTGCACCAGTGTTGTTGGTTAAGAAGAAAGAAGGTACTAAGAGGTTGTGTGTAGACTACAGGCAACTGAATAAAGTGACGATCAAGAATCGGTATCCTTTGCCGAGGATTGATGATTTGATGGATCAGTTGGTTGGGGCGAGTGTGTTCAGCAAAATAGATTTGAGATCGGGGTATCATCAGATACGTGTGAAAACTGAGGATATTCAGAAGACTGCTTTCAGAACAAGGTATGGACATTATGAGTATTCTGTAATGTCTTTTGGTGTGACTAATGCGCCTGGGGTATTTATGGAGTATATGAATAGGATTTTCCATCCGTACCTAGACAAGTTTGTTGTGGTGTTTATTGACGATATTTTGGTGTATTCGAAATCTGAAGAAGAGCATGCTGAACATTTGAGAGTGGTTTTAGGAGTTCTACGAGAAAAGAAGTTATTTGCTAAACTGTCTAAGTGTGAATTTTGGTTAGAAGAGGTTAGTTTTCTTGGTCATGTGATTTCAAGAGGTGGTGTTGCTGTTGATCCTTCTAAGATAGAAGCGGTATCTAAGTGGGAAGCTCCGAAGTCAATTTCTGAGATAAGGAGTTTTCTTGGACTTGCAGGTTATTATAGGAAGTTCATTGAGGGATTTTCTAAGTTGGCGTTACCGTTGACGATGTTGACTAGAAAGGGGCAAGCGTTTGTTTGGGACTCAAGATGTGAAGAAGGTTTCCAAGAGTTGAAGAGAAGGTTAACTACTGCTCCTATTCTGATATTACCGAGTCCGTCGGAACCGTTTGAGGTTTACTATGATGCTTCATTGTTGGGTTTGGGTGGTGTGTTAATGCAGAATAAGCAGGTTGTAGCTTATGCTTCGAGACAACTGAAGGTTCATGAGAGGAACTATCCGACGCACGATTTAGAGTTGGCAGTTGTGGTATTTGTTCTGAAGTTATGGAGGCATTACTTGTACGGGTCAAGATTTGAGGTTTTCAGTGACCATAAAAGTTTAAAGTATTTGTTTGATCAGAAAGAGTTGAATATGAGACAGAGGAGATGGTTAGAGTTTCTGAAGGATTATGACTTTGGGTTGAATTACCATCCGGGTAAAGCAAACGTAGTGGTTGATGCATTGAGTCGGAAATCATTGCACATGTCTATGTTAATGGTTAAGGAATTGGATTTAATTGAGCAGTTTAGAGACTTGAGTTTGGTGTGTGAGAGTACTCACAATAGTGTTAAATTGGGAATGTTGAAGTTAACGAGTGGTATTCTGGATGAGATTAGAGAGGGTCAGAAATCCGATGTGCTTTTGGTTGATAAGTTGACTCTAGTGAATCAAGGTCAAGGTGGTGAATTCAGAGTTGATGAGAATGGTGTTTTGAAATTTGGTAATCGGGTGTGTATTCCGGATGTTACCGAACTTAAGAAGAGTATTCTGGAGGAAGGACATCGTAGTGGCCTGAGTATTCATCCTGGAGCTACGAAGATGTATCATGATTTGAAAAAGTTATTTTGGTGGCCGGGAATGAAAAGAGAAATTGCGAGTTTTGTTTATTCTTGTTTGACTTGTCAGAAGTCAAAGATTGAGCATCAGAAGCCGTCTGGGCTAATGCAACCGTTGGTTATTTCAGAGTGGAAGTGGGATAGTATCAGTATGGATTTTGTTTCTGGTTTACCGAGGACAATTAAGAATTTTGAAGCTATTTGGGTGATTGTTGACAGGTTGACAAAATTAGCTCATTTCATTCCGATCAGAATGGATTATCCGTTAGAGAGATTAGCTGAGTTGTATATTGAGAAAATTGTAAGTTTGCATGGTATTCCGTCGAGTATTGTTTCGGACAGAGATCCTAGATTTACATCGAAATTCTAGGAAGGTTTGCAGAGGGCTTTGGGAACTAAGCTGAAATTGAGTTCTGCATATCATCCGCAGACTGATGGTCAGACTAAGAGGACGATTCAGTCACTAGAGGATCTTTTGAGGGCTTGTGTTTTGGAAAAAGGAGGTGTTTGGGATAGTTATTTACCTTTGATTGAGTTTACCTACAACAATAGTTTTTATTCGAGCATTGGTATGGCACCGTTTGAAGCTTTGTATGGTAGGAGATGTCGGACACCTTTATGTTGGTATGAGTCCGGTGAGAGTGCTATGGTTGGACCGGAGATTGTTCAACAGACTACGGAAAAGATTAAGATGATTCAGGAGAAGATGAGAATTGCTCAGAGTCGTCAGAAGAGTTATCACGACAAGAGGAGGAAGTCACTTGAGTTTCAAGAGGGAGATCATGTGTTTCTTCGTGTTACTCCGATAACTGGGGTTGGTCGAGCTTTGAAGTCGAAGAAGTTGACACCTCGATTTATTGGTCCTTATCAGATTTTGGAGAGGATAGGGGAGGTAGCCTATCGTATCGCTTTACCGCCGTCACTTGCGAATTTGCATGAGGTTTTTCATGTGTCTCAGTTGAGGAGGTACATTCCTGATCCGTCGCATGTAGTCCAAGTAGATGATGTATAGGTGAGAGATAACCTGACTGTTGAAACATCACCTATGAGGATCGAGGATCGAGAGTTGAAGCAGTTGCGGGGTAAAGAGATTGCGTTGGTAAAGGTAGCTTGGGGAGGACCAGCAGGTGGCAATGTGACTTGGGAACTGGAGAGTCAGATGAAGGAGTCTTATCCTGAGTTATTCACTTGAGGTATGTTTTCGAGGACGAAAACTCTTTTAGTGGGGGAGAGTTGTAACACCCCGATAATAATAAGATAATTATTTAATTTAAGTTAATAATATATTTATTAATTTAATTAAATAATTGGATTATTATTGAAATATTATTATTGAAATATTATTGGGATTATTATTATTGGATTATTATTATTATTATTATTGGAATAAAAGTTGGAATTAGAAAAGGTCCCATTTGGTAAAAAGAGGTTTTCACGTGAAAACAGAGAAACGACTCAAAAAGTGGAAAAGGGAAAAGGGCAAAGAGCCAGAGAACAAGGGTTGAAGAGAGGAAGAGCTCGAAGCTAAAGGATTGCCGGATTAACTCAGGTAAGGGGGGTTTATCGTCGTTTAATGGGTATTATGGGATAACATGTAATGGGTAGTGATAAACCATTGATTTGACTCTGATTAGAATGATGTATGCTGAAATTGTGAAATATTGGATGAACGAAATTTGGAATTATAATCGAAGGAAATTCGTAGGAATTAGAGGTAATAAGGTTAGAAATTGTGAGATTGAATGTGTATGATCTGTGTTAGACAATATGAATGAATGTTGTGTAAAAATTGGACTGTGGAAGGTTGAATTGGAGAGATCTCGTAGTAGAGAAAATCATAGCAGATCTGGAAATCTGGTTTCTGGTCATACGCGTATGGCACTAGGCAATACGCGTATGAGATGGTCTGGTACGCGTATGGCACTAGGCAATACGCGTATGGATGAGGAAGATGATGTTTTGAACGTGGTTTTGTCTCTGTTGGTACGCGTATGAGGAAGTGGTACGCGTAGCATACGCGTATGAGGAAGGCAATACGCGTATGGGATTGGCTGAGAAATGGGCCATACGCGTATGGGACTAGGCAATACGCGTATGGGCAGATTTGTGATTTTTCTGGGCTGTTGTTGTGCAGTTTTTGATCGTTTCAGCTGAGTGATGTAATTTAGCTGATGTATGATATAGTAGGGATCATTTCCCGTTGTTTTGAGCAGTATAGGTATTAGTAGAGTGTGCTAATACTGTGATTGATTATGTGGCATGACATGATATGATTATGTGATAAATATGTTGATGATGTATGATGGTATGCATAATGTTGTGAATGTATCTATTATGTATGCAATTGTGGAATGGACTGTTTTATGGCTTAGAGTGTGAGCATATGTCCATTGTGGATTGTTGATGTTTGCATGCTAGTTGAGTTAGTGTGCATATTATGGCCTTTATGGTGGTAGCTAATTCCCATGGTGAGGAATTAGTGAGTGAGTATTGTGGATTGTTGTTGATGTTTGCATGCTAGGTGATTAGCGTGCATATCATAGCCCTTGGGGTGGTAGCTAATTCCCATGGTGAGGAATTAGTGAGTGAGTCACTAGGTCTCAAATGAGTGGGACTAGTGAGCTTGGTAGCCGTATCTGGATTTGATCGGTGAGGTTGAACTATATGTTCACGAATAGTCGGTACCGCATGCATGGAGTCTCATTGCATAATGTATGTATGTATGGCGTATAATATGAATGGATGTATTCCAATATTATACGTGTTGTTTTGGTGATTGTGTTGAGTATGATTTTGGAGTTGATATTGCTGTTACTGATTGTGTGATCTGATTAGGGTGATTGAATGTGTTAACTTACTTAACATTACATGATAATTTATAATGCTTATTATATCGATTGAGGAACTCACCCTTACAACTATGTTTCAGGTAACGAGCAGTGATTGAGTAGAAGCTAGTCCTTGGAGTCTAGTGTAGTTCCTTAGTGGGTCATGCTCTGGTAGATGTAACATCGGGACGGGATGTTTTACTTGTTTTTCATTGATGATTGTTGAACAAGTTTACATGTAATGTGTTACATGTTTTGCATTGTTGTTAGACTTTATCCGCTGTGAATTATGCAAATGTTTTATTTTGATTAAATAAATGAGCATGACAGGATATTTTGGAAAACGATGTGAAGTGTCAAGTGTGACACCCTTAAATTGCATATCTACTCTGATTTATGTTTTGATGTTTTAATTTAAATTTGGGGTTTTTTTAGAAGGGTGTTACATCTACTGTATCAGACACATTGCACAAAACTTCATGCGTGCTATAAAAGATAAGAATCTTCGCAAGAAGGTGGTGAATACTGGGTATGCTCCAACTCAGCCGTCATTTCAATATTATCATGATGAAATTAGACTGTCTAATGAAGACGCAAGGAGATGGCTAAATAACATACCAGTAGAGCAATGGACAAGGGAATTTGACAGAGGTTGTCGATGGGGTCATATGACAACAAACATTATGGAATGCATGAACAGGGTATTCAAAGGAATTCGAAATCTGCCGATAACCGCCTTGGTAAGATCAACCTATTATAGGTTGGCTTCTATGTTCGCAACCAGAGGTGAAAGATGGAGTGCAATGTTAATGTCTGGGCAAGTATTCAGTGAGTGTTGCATGAAGGTCATGAAAGAGGAGAGCATCAAAGCTAGCACACACGCTGTAACAGTCTTTGATCGTCATAGGCAAAATTTCAACGTCCAGGAAACTATGGACCACAACGAGGGGAGACCAAATTTAGCCTACGCTGTTAGACTAAACAGAAGTTGGTGCGATTATGGAAAATTCCAGGCCTTCCGCATACCTTGCTCCCATGTCATTGCAGCATGCGCTTATACTCGTCAAAATGCTTACAGCCATTTATCTGATGTGTACAAGGCCAACACCGTCATGAATGTATATAATCAAAGCTTCTCAGTACTACCAATGCAGGATTACTGGCCTCCATATGAAGGTGATATTGTTTGGCACAATGACGAGATGCGTAGAAAGAAGAAAGGAAGGCCAAACAGCACACGTATCAGAACAAAGATGGATTCCACAGATAAAATAATAAGATTATGTAGTATATATCGTCAACCAGGACACAACAAGAATAACTGTCCCAATCGAGGAGCGTCATCTAGGTCCTAAGCTTTTTGTAACATTGTATTTTTGTAACCTTCAATCATTATATATCATTAAGTTTTTGTTACAAAGAGGTTCACAACAAACATCAGTACAAAATAAGCTATCTGAAAACATAAATATTTCTAACTGATTACAACAATCAAATTGATGTCGTCTCGACCGAACATCATTTCCCTAACATCCTTATCAGTCTTCATTCGCACCCAACCAAAGATACTGTCAAGTCTCTCAATACTTCTAATTTTTCCCCTTCTGGTATTTTCCCATCCAACCAACGAACCAACTCCCTCTTCAACTGATCGAACGTAGTGATGTTCCAGAACAGCATCAGCATCTGAGGTTCGTCTCTCGCATAAATCACCTTACCGTATCGGCGACGAACACCAAACATGATTGCCAAATGATTGTGTGAGATTTTGAACATTTACTCACACAACGCATCTATTTATAACACAAAAATTGCATTTTATGAGGAATCTCCAATTGAATTGGCGACTCCTCTTAAAACCTACACAAGGGCGCCAATTGGATTGGCTAGGGCACCTGCCCTAGCCAATCCAATTGGCGCCTCCCATCAAGTTTTAAGAGGAGTCTCCAATTCAATTGGCGACTCCTCCTAAAAGTGGGGTAGTTTGGGAATATTTTTGAAACCAGAGGTATTTTGGGAATTTCCTAGAAAAAGTGGGTTATTTTTGTAAAAAAAACCTTAAAATATAATTATTTAGAAATAAAATACAAAATATATTATTTAAAAATTAAAAATTCACATTTGAATCAATGATAGATTGTCATTACATGCATTTGCAATGTTTAGTATTGGGCGAATAAAAAAATTGTAGTCTAAACTTTTTTTCATCTCTACTATATACACATACGTAGGTTTAAAATTGAGGTTGGGTCATGCTTGCTTGGTTTGACAAATGACGAGAATTCTAATATATCAAATAGTTTCAATGTCTCATTCAATTAACCAATACAATAGGATTATGTTTTGAGTGGTTTGCGTTTGTATACCTCTCCCTCTCTCTCTCTCTCTCTCTCTCTCTCTATCTATCTATCTATCTATCTATCTATCTATCTATCTATCTATCTATCTATCTATCTATATATATATATATATATATATATATATATATATATATATATATATATATATATATATAAGAAGTTCTACGTGATAAAAAAACGTATGATCCGATTCTATTTTTATTTTCACATTGATTTGAATATTGAATTGTTATTCTTACCTATCAACTTCTTCTTCGTGGCACTGAAAATTTACTATAATTACCAAAATTCAATTACATTGAACAACTCTATTCCACCACGTAACACAACTAATAGTACATGTATTTGCAGGTGTAAACGACTTCTAAAATACAAAAAAGAAACATCCTAAAAATATTAAATATTCAATACATATGCATCTTCTATTTTAAAGTATACGGACTTTGTGGGTGAATATCTTATATAAAGCCATTTTTTTATATTGTTCTCGATTTTATGAAAATTTAAATCATTCCGTATCCTCCACCGTACAAGTTCTAATCTTTCCATGCAATTGGAGAATAGAATAATTAGACACAGTTTTTTTTTGGGAGCAACTAGGGACAGTATATTATTAAATGAGTGAAAACAATATTTTATTAATTATATTGTACACGTAAAAAAATTAAATTATTAACAAGAACAATATTCCGAGCTGGCATTTTTCAGTCTCGACAAAATCCCACCGATTATTCTCCGACTAAGAAATGTGAAATCTCTTTAAAATATTACTTAAATTTGAGATTGGAAAAAACAATACATTCCAGCACACGCAAAATCCCATTGACACCTTACATGTTTAAATGAAATCATTAATAACACCTTACTTTTTTTAATCGAATTTCGATCGTCAGAATATCTTCTAGTACGTTGGAAAATAGAAACCTTTTCCAAGAAAACACAATCAACAAAAAATCAAAATAAATTAAAAAGGAAAAATAAATACACGAGTTATCACGTGTATAATATCTATTTCTCTACTCTCCTAGTAATCTCATAATCTCAGCACAACCACAAAAATAAAAATGATACACAAAATCTCACTTTTCACGACAAGCCAAACAATGAATAGCAAAAAACGATACCGTGAAAAGCAAAATCCTCTTTATAAAATAAAAATAAAAGAAATTCAGTTTCTTTGTTGGTAGCAATGAAGAATCTTATTTATAAACGGAATTCTTTATTGCATCCCCTAATGGTATTCATGCATCTTAATAAAAACTCTAAAATATCTTTTAAATACCAAAATACATTTTTTTATAGATTAAAAGTATATATTATAAAGTAAAGTGAGTCACTCTTATTTTTTATTAATTGATATAAATATGTATCTTTGTAAAAAATATGTAAATATATTTTTGGACAGGTTTTGAGTTGCGTCAAGACATTCTTCATTCCCCATTTTCAGTGAAGTTTATTCCAAATAAAAAAAAATGTGTTTATGAGAAATTCCAAATTTTTTATTTTTTAAATATTTTCAAACTTTCTACGCCTAATCCAAGAATTTTTTATTTGTGATGCATACATTATTAAATAGGTTGTTTAAGGTACATTAGGTTGTAGATACACTCAAAATATATAATTTATTGAGGCATGCATTGACATTTAGAGCATAGAGCATGAGACATTTGTGCGTTTTCAGCCATTTATGTGTTTCAAGAAAATATGAAAGTGCACTTCTGTATTTTGTCTGAATTTGATTTTTTCGAGTTATGGAAGTGCACTTCCGTATTTTTCTTGCATCGTTGATTTTGTCTGCTTTGTCTGCATTATTTGATTTTGCATGTCTGTTATCTAGGTTTGACTTTGTTTGCTTTGTTTATGTTGTTTGATTTTTCATGTCTGTCATCTGGTTTATTTATAGGTAAAATGACTGACAACCAAGATCGATTGATGCACGGTAGAGTGTCGCAACATGCATTTGTTTGTAGGGAGAGAGCTAGACCCTCGCGGCCACTTGTTGGTGCCACATTATTTGATAAGGAAACGTTCACTTCCAAAGTTCAGGTGTCTCCAACTTTGTCTTTCATGAGGCATGTGTCACTTATTGCAACCCTCAAAGTCCATTTTAATCAAATTGTTAATGATGTTGTCGTTTAAGATGTCGTTCTTGAGGTTTTTGGATAAGGCTTCTATGACACTTAATTATTGCCTCTTTATGCAAATCATGTTGCTAGGCAATATAGGATGGAGAGGTAAAATAAATATGCATTTATTCTTTGAAACATATGTGTTATAATATTTAAACTTTTTGATGATACATTATTTTATAGTACTGTGATGCTTTAAAATGCATCAACCATGGTAGAAAGATTGTGCAGTTGTAGCTGTAACACCCTAAATTTTCCCCACGTAATTTAAATTTTTTTATCAGAGTAAAATAATTCAACATACAATTTAGGATGCTACGCTACAACATACAATCAACCTGCTCAAGCGAAAAGACAAGTAACACTTGACATTTATAAAAATAGTAGTAATAACTGCATGTCTGAATGTTAACTTTTATTAAATAACAGCGGAACAACAATAACAAACAGTTAACTCAACATATTCAACATCAACATAACATGCCATTATAAGAAATGTTAAAACATAATGAAAGACACAATGTTCTAACTCCCCGGTGTTACACATCAGAGCAGACGCCGACACTAAAAATAAAACGGAAGACTTCATCTTCCACTCACATTTGAGCTCATACTACAGATTATCTGCATGTTATCCGCGTCGAGGCAACATTCAAACAGAAGGGTGAGATATCATAATTATATAAAGGAAAGCATGATAATAAGTAAGCATCGGATTATCACATGCACATCACCCATTCCACGACACAATTTCACATAAATCCACACAACATCTAGTCACAACATAATAGCAACATAACAACCATCTGACATAAGAACAACATAATCAATCATCCATACAGTATCAAGTGCAACCAATGTACAATGCAATGAGACTCATAACTTGATTCAATGCATGTGGTACCAATACATGAACACTCAAGTTCACCACTTAGATTCTCACCTCCTAGGATCAAAGTCACCTATTTGTTACCATCACCTCTGATAATGTCTCACTGATTCCATCACCTCCAAAATCAGCTACCGGCCCAATCCACACAATGAGATTTGAGGCTCACCAATGATTGACCATTTGTCCAACAACATGAATGCATGCAACATATTATACATACAACAACATCATGCACAATGATCCACCACCATAGTCAATGTACACCACCAATATTGTCCATCATGAATCAAACACATGTTATACAACTCAATAACATCAACGTACAACATAACAGGCAGCAATAATGCATTTAAAATTATGTCACACCACCATATAAATATTATAATGCATATTAACACCATCACATCGAAAAAATATTCATTTTAAAGTACTGAAACCAATTTTTAATGACAATACGCACTCTCAGCTTTCCGACGCTTTGAACGGCACTCGAATCGGAAACTCGAAACAAAAATTATGAATTTTTAAAGTTTTTAAGAAAATGTTCCCAGTGTAACCGGTACCCTAAAACCATTAATCGGTTACACTACATTTAGTAGCGCAACCACATTGCCAACACACACCTAGTAACCGGTTACTCAAAGACTGGTAACCGGTTACACCCCCATTTCCAGCCCATGCATGGCCTCTGTTAAACAGGGTAACCGGTTACCCAAAAACCTGTAACCGGTTACACCTTCTAATTTTTTCCCAGAAACGTTTTTTTAAGTAGTTTAACCGGTTACTCCAATTCTGGTAAACGATTACACTATTGTAGAAGCACTTTTCTGCAACTTTTCTAAAACGAAAACCATTTAAAATTCATCCCAAAACCCCATTTTTCTTCCAAATCGTTTATACCACATTTTAACACGTAAACCACTTTTCCAAAGTTCAAAACCCCAACTTATTTACACCGAAAATATTCATAACTCAGTTCTGACTCTGACCTGAAACAACATCAATTCACACAACATTGACAACAAATAATCCAATCAAATTTTATGATTCTAACAGCAACAATTCAATAATGAACAGTAATACCATGATCATGAACATAAAGAAGAAAACACAAAACCTACATGGCACAACCTACTCGCCATCATCATGTTAACCCTTAGATAATCAGAACCTCACCCCTTACCTTATAGTTCCCAACAATAGATTCTTGTCCTTCAACAATGATGAATTCTTCCCTTGAGCCCTAACCCCTTCTTCTCAATTTCTCAACTTCTCCTCTTTTCTCCCAAATGTTACGTTCTCAGCGTTTCTATCCCAAATCCCCCTTTCTATTTTTATTATAATTCTTATTATTTTATTAACTTATTATATTATCACTAATTTCTTAATAATAATAATAATAATAATAATAATAATAATAATAATATTTCACTCAATTAACTAATTAAATTAAATAATAACTAAAATAGTTAATTAGTTTTACTCACCACACCACCATTTCTACACTTTTGCTCACACACTCCCAACACCTTAATTTCTAAGGCAACTACCACACACCAAGGGTACACAACACATTAAAACACCAATAAACATAACACAACCACAACTATCACATAATTAAATTACGAAAAATAATTTAAATAAAATTGGGGTGTTATAACTCTCCCTCACTTAGAACATTTTCTCCTTTGAAAATTACCTAATGCGAACAACTTTGGATACGACTCTTGCATCCTACTTTCTAACTCTCAAGTCATATTTCCTCCGGAAGTGCCTCCCAGCACTACCTTCACGTGAGCAATTTATTCGTCTCTCAACTATTTCAGTTCTCGAGCATCAATCCTTATAGGCAGAGCCTCAACTGTAAGGTTATCCCTCACCTGAACATCATCCATCAGAATCACATGCGACGGATTCAGACATACTTCCGAATTTGTGAAACATGGAACACATCATGTAGATTTGACAAATTTGGTGGCAACGCCACTGTATAAGCAACATGTCCAACTCACCCGAATATCTGATACGAACCAATAAACCGAGGAGTAAGCTTCCTCGACTTCAAAGCAAGTCCTAAATCGGCCACCGGAGTGACTCTCAAGAATACATGATCTCCCTCTTGAAACTCAAGATCCTTTTTCCTCTTATCATGGTAGCTTTTATGCCTACTCTACGAAGCTTTCATCTTCTCGCGAATCAGCTTCACCTTCTCAGTAGTCTATTGGACAATCTCAGGTCCAAGCACTCTCTCACCATATTCATGCCAACACAAAGGTGTCCTGCACCTTCGACCATACAAGGCTTCAAAAGGTGCCATTCCAATACTATGGAAAATTTTATTATACGTGAACTCAATCAACAACAAATGACCATCCCAAGCACCTCCTTGCTCGAGAACACAAGCTTTTAACAAGTCCTCTAATGACTGAATGGTCTTCTCTGTCTGACCATCGGTCTGCGGATGATAAGTTGAACTCGACCTCGGTTTCAAACTCAAAGCTTCCTACAAACTCTCCCAAAATCTGGAAGTGAACCTCAGATCTCTATCTGACACAATACTCAACGGAACTCCATGCAACTTCACAATCACATAGATATATATCTCTGCAACTTCTGCATAGAAAAACTAATGTTAACTGGAATAAAATGGGCCTACTTTATCAGTCTATCCACAATTACCCAAATGGCATCATGCCCTTTCGGTGAATTCGGAAACCCCGTCACAAAATCCATATAAATGCTATCCCATTTCAATTCTGGAATATCCAATAGTTGCATCAACCCTGCAGGTTTCTAATGTTCAACCTTTGACTTATGACAAGTCAAACAAGCATAAACAAACCGAACCACATCTCGCTTCATTCCAAACCACCAAAAGATCTTCTCCAGATCCTGATACATCTTAGTAGCTCCTAGATGAATACTCAAGCTACTTCGATGACTTTCTTCTAAAATTATCTTCTTCAACTCAGCTTTGTCAGGAATACAACTTTTGTCTCTAAACCTCAACACACCTTGTTCATCCACTTTGAAATCATTACTTTCAGCCCGATTACTTCAAACAATCAAGTCCACCAACTTCACATCCAACATCTGACTCTCTTTAATACTATTAAGAAAATCATTATTGATCTTCAACATACCCAACATCACACTCTACGGTGTCAGCTTGCAGACCAAACTCATGTCTCTGGACTGTTCAATCATCTCCAACTCTCTAACCATCATAGCAAAGGAAGTTTTTTGGATCAAAAAGTTCATTATGATAACAATGGTGCTATCACACAAGCTAAGGAGCCTAGATCTCACTAACGATCCAAACACATGCTTAGGCGCTATCACCTCATTCAAGAGATAATAGATAGAGGAAATGTGAAAATATGCATAGTACCTACACTTGACAATATTGCTGACCCACTGACAAAGCCTCTTGTGCAGCAGAAGCATGATGACCATACTAGATCTATAGGCATTAGGGGTATGCCTGATTAGCTCTAGTGCTAGTGGGAGATTGTTGGTGTAAGCCCTAGAGGCCAATACTTTTGGTACTCGTATCGAATTATTTATTAATAATAAAAGGCTTTTTCTTTATTATGTTTGTTTAATAAAGTCCCTAGAATAGCTAGTCCATTTAATGTATCCAGTGTGACTTAATCATGAGATTCCATTAAACATAAGGACACTATTCTTAAAGTATCCGTAGTCGAGCTTTGTTGTGAAGTAGGATAACATTAAAGCATTAAGACTATTATGTATATAGACTGATGATCACATCTCATGGATCATGGATAAGGAGTTATCAAGTCTTAAACATAGGTATGAATATTAGGAGTAATATTTATATTGGATTGACCCGCTATGAGAATACTATATAGAATTTTATGCAAAGTGTCATAAGTTATTCTCATGATGATAATGGTGTATACCACCCTTCGACCTGAAACTACTATGGACCCTAGATGTACAGTCGAGTGCATTATTGCTGATCAAATATTGTCCGTAATTGGATGACCATAAAGACAGTTGATGGGTACTTCACAAAGCATGCTGAGGGACATGAGTGACCTAGATGGAATTTCCCATCATGCGTAACAGGATAAATGTCTACGGGCCCAATATTGAACTGGACAATAATGACATAGTATATGCCTTGTGTTCAATATAGACATAAGGGTAAAATGGTAATTGTACACATAAGTATTATCACAAAAGGATTTGTCATATCACATGACATTTTTGTGTCTTGGGTAGCAGTGATGTGTTTCTAGATACCACTCACTGTTTATTATGTTAAATATGTGATTTAATATAATTGCCAATGTCGTGAAAACCTACAGGGTCACACATAATAGGACGGATTGATGAGAGATAGAGTAAATAAGGAACACCGTAAGGTATGGTGCACTTAAGTGAATTGTAGGACATCGTAAGGTACGGTGCACTTAAGTAGAATATGAAATATGGTAAGGTACCACGCGCTTACGTGATTTTGGTATATCATAAGATATGGGTCACATACACTTAAGTGGGCTTTTTAGCTTACAGCCCACACAAGTGGTTCTATAAATAGAACTCTTGTGCAGAAGCATTTGTTCAGATAAAAATTCCGTTTCTCTCTCTCTCTCTCTCTCTCTCTCTCTCTCTCACTCACTCACTCAAAGCCTTCATTCGTAGCAGCTAGCATTGAGACGGAAGGAATCCGTTCGTGTGGACTGAGTAGAGGCGTTGTCACCATTCAACGTTCGTGATCACTCCTTCGATCTGCATTAAGGGTTTCAATCGCCACCAGAGGTAACGATTTATCACTGATCATTCCCATTCGTAAGGATCACTAAAGGAGAAATTTTTAATTTCCGTTGCGTTTTGGATCTCTATTCTCCTCCAGATATAACCTATAATATATTTTTGTGGGTGTGTTTGGGTTATTAAAGATCAAATTTTAGAGTTCAACGGGACTCTCATGGCAGAAAAGCGCATTTTCCTTCTAGTGCAGGGTGACGGGTGTCACCCATATGGCAGGTTACTTGTCATGCACCTTGAGACGCTGACGGGTATCGACGCTCTAACGGGGAGACCATCATGGTCTCTAGGCTTGTTTTCCAAGTCGATCATCATGATGGTGACGGTCTGGAATTTTGGGAAGGTGACAGGCGTCCCTAGGGTAACGAGTTACCCGTCATGGTGTCATAAGGGGCATTCTCGTCCCTGTTGCATGGTTTGAGCTTCCGGTTCATATTTTTGGTCATGTTCGTTGTTTGGGTGATAATTAGTGATTGTTTGGCTATTTTTATGTCATAAATTAATTATTTATGAGTTTAATTAACTGATTATGTTGGAATTATCATTATGGAATGGTAATGGTATTAATTACATGTTGTCGTATATGGTGTGGCTATGGTATAAGATATATTTGGTGTTGCTTTGTGTTGTTATATGATTTACATGTTGCAAAATACATGATTATATGGTGATTAATTATGTATTTCTTGGTGTGAACTGTTGTTGTTATTGGTGGATAGTAATTCAGAAGAGGAGATTACTATTGTGTGTCAATGCATGTTGTTTATGGTCAGAAGGGGGGCCATAAACATTATTATTGTTGTTGCATTGATTTGTATGGACATGCATCATGTGTCGTGTTGTGAAAGAGACATGTTCAAAAGGGGGGACCCGGTTCTAGACAGAACCAAATGTTGAGTTGGTACTACATGCATAAGTGTCACGTTGTGTCGTGAGTCGCATTTCATATATATATATATATATATATATATATATATATATATATATATATATATATATATATATATATATATATATATATATATATATATATATATATATATATATATATATATATATATATATATATATATATATATATGTGTGTGTGTGTGTGTGTGCATGTTGTTGTGAATGGGTGTGAGATTATGGTGATGTTTATTGTGTATTGAATGTATGTTAGGTTGTATGGTTCTCTACCTTCGCATTCTTCACACTGTTCATATTAAATGTTATTTCTCACCCCTTTGTTGAATGTTGTCCACCATGGACATCTTGTAGATACTCAGGAGTAAAGTTGTTGATGTTAGTGGAAGGTGGCTTGTTGGAGTTACTCTTCGTTTTATTTATCGCTTCTACCGGACATTAGTGGTTCTTAGTGCTCTGATCTTGTAACATTGGGAATAAGGCGTTTATTATGTTTTTTTAGTTGATGTTGTTTTGGTGTTTTAAAAAGTTTAATACTCATTCGATGGAGGTTTATTTTAGATTGTTATAATATGATTTTCGGATGCATGATGATAATTGTTTGATGAGTTTGAGGGGTTGTCGTTGGTGACATCTTAAAAATTGTCGAGTAAACCTTTTTATATAAGTTTCGGGATTTAGGGTGTTACGACCATCACCTGTTCCTTCTAGAAGTGGATATTCCTATATATATATATATATATATATATATATATATATATATATATATATATATATATATATATATATATATATATATATATATATATATATATATATATATATATATATATATATATATATATATATATATATATAATTGTTCAAGGTACACATGGATCTACTTTCTAAAGCACAAAAATGATGTTATGTCTGCACTCAAGCTCTTCCAAAACTATGTGGCTACATAATTCAAGGCAAAGATCAAGTCCATTCAATCTGATTTTGGAAGGGAGTTTCAACCCTTTACAAATTTTCTGAATGATCAAGGCATCCTACATAGGTTGACATGTCCTCACACTTCACATCATAATGGAATTGTGGAAAGGAAGTATAAACAAATTGTGGAGATGAGATTGACCTTTCTTGCACATGCCTCGATGCCAATTAGGTTTTGGGATAATAATTTCACAATAATTGTATACTTGATCAACATACTTCCAATTACTGTTCTTCCTGACTACAACTCACCTTATCAAGCAGTTTTCCACAAGAAACCTGAGTATACTTCAATCAAAACATTTAGATGTGCGTGCTTTCCACTAATCAGACCATAGAAAAAACACAAATAGGATTTTATAAGCAATCAACGTATTTACTTGGGAGTGTCACCAACTCACAAAGGTTACAAGTGTCTCACATTAGAAGGAATGATCTACATGTCAAAGGATGTTATATTCAATGAAATATAGTTTCCCTGCAAACCAGGTTCTAAACATCAGATGTACTCCATACTCCATAACATAATCAGCCTTCCAAAACCACTTGTTTGACCTTACCTCAATGTCCTTCAGATCCTCAACCAAGTCAGTCCTTAATCCCACCTATTTCAGATACCCACATCACTCCACAATGTCTTGGAGGTACATTCACATGATAGACATAACATGTTACCTTATGCACAAATTCAAAACTCACATTTTCCACCCTAATCATTACCCGATGAACCTTACAGTGTTACCTCTCATGTATCAAATACTTTTCAAACTTATCCTAGTACACCTACTTTATCTGTCATGTTTCAGGTATAACCTATGTCAATTGATTATAGAGATAAATTCCGATCCAAGGCATAACAGGAAACCGAGTCACTTTATTGTACCTTAATCAACAAGATCAACTCATGAAATTCACTTTCTCTATCTTTTCATACAAAATCAATCAGGCCCATCCTCTAGTCAACAATCACCCTATGCTCACAAGGGTCAAGATAGGGAAGTCCAAGTCCAAAGCAATTCTAGTTCATTCTAAACCAACTACGACAAAGCAAGCATTGGCTCAACCATTGTGGTTTTAAGCCATGAAATCCGAGTATGACCCACTTATCAATAATGACATATGTATTCTCACATAACTACCACCTCTTAGAAAGCCCAACTTATGGAAAAGGGATTCCATCAACAACATGGTTTTGACTTTCATGGAACTTTTTCAACAGTGGTTAAACCAACTACAATTCGTATTGTGTTTACCCTAGCTATCACCTATTAGTGAGAGGTGTAACAAATAGATATCAATAATTCATTTATGAATGTGTGTCTTCACGAGGAGGTATATATGCAATAACCACATGGGTTCTTTGACACAAGCTCCACCTTGGTGTGCAAACTGAAGAAAACCAGTTTGGTTTTGTCTCAAGCAAATGTGATCATTCACTTCTCATCTGCAATCATCAACATATAACATTGTATGCACTAGTATGTGTTGATGACATACTTCTCACATGGTCTTCATCTACCTTGCTTCACAAGCTTATTACCAAGCTATATGAGAAGTTTTCCCTGACGAAACTAGGCATTCTTGAGTATTTTCTGGGCATCGAATTTCAATACCAAGAAAATTGAACTATGATCCTAACATAAACAAAGTACATCAGAGATTTGCTCTCTAAGATTAACATGGCTGAAGCTTAGGGAGTGGGTGAACCTATGTTTAGTACATACAAGTTAAACAAGCATGAGGATGACAACTTACCTGATCCACTTCTTTACATATCAATAGTAAGAGCAATTCAATATGTCACTCTCACGTATCTAGATATTGTTTATTATGTTAAAAAACCTGTCAATACATGGTTGATCCGCTGTCAATACATGGTTGATCCGCTGGAGTCACATTGGAGTATAGTAAAACACACAGTGGGATGCTTAAGTGGTAGTATAACTCATGATCTTACATTAGCTCTAACCATCTCTATGCAATCATTCTCATTACAAATATTGATTTAGATTGGGCCAACGATCTGGCTGATAGATGGTCAACATATGTATATTTTGGATGAAATGTAAGATAAGTTATCATATATTTAAAATTTTGTCACAAATAATTTAATGATATAAAAGATAAATAATTCATAAAACTTAAATTTAGTTGGATATGAATCAATAATATCATGTCACTTTTTATAATAGTTTCTTTTAAAATAAATTAAAATTCTACAATGATTTTAACTAAAGGGATTAATATTCAACTAAAATTTATAGGTATAAAAAGATTTATCTATATAAAATTTCTATATGTTCTGTAATAGTTAAACTATTAAAAACTATAATTAATCTAACAATAGATCATTCGAAAATTTAAAACCGCTCTATGTGAACCAATTAAAGTTAATTTATGAATTTTAAATTTAACTTGAACTAATGGAACTAATCAAATTTTGACTAGGAGCTTAGTGAGACTTCAAAAATAATTTTAAAACACCCTACCAATCTTATTAGCTGATCAAAAGCGGTTCTACTTTAAGCCACCACTGATTCAATGAACCGGTTCGGAAAGTTAACCGCGCGGTTATTGTCAGCAAATTCAAACCGGTTCAAACCCGGCTTAATTTTTCTCCAACTGAATCAAATTCCCAAGAATAATAACAAAAATATCACGAAATATCATGTTAGGTTAATTTCATTAAATATTTCACTTATAAATATAAATGCATCATAGGGATTAGAAAAGAAAGTCTTCGACATCACATCCCAAAGTGGATTTCAGAATCTCATCTCCATCTCCATTATCCAACACCATCAACATCTTCCAACTATAATTTTTTTTTAAAAGATTTTCAGATTTCTTAGAGAGAGAAAAAGATTTCATTTTAATCATTTTATGCTAAATAAAAAGAAATTATTTTTTTAAAAAAATAAAGCGGTGCCAGATGGATATAGTAGAATCAAAAAACAACCCAACATGTTACACTGTCACATATATTTAAAGTTTTGACACCTACGTTAAAGAGTTCCCTTTCTCTTTTTTTTTTCACTCTCTCTTCCGTTTTCTTCTCTTTTTTCTTCGATGGAAACAAACGCTGTCGTTTCAATTGGTGTTGAAGATGAAGAGGTTCATGTTTTGGCCGTTGATGATAGTTTAGTTGATCGGAAAGTCATTGAACGGTTGCTCAAAATTTCAGCTTGTAAAGGTTAGTTTTGTAATTTCACAAATACAATGAAAAATGTAGAATTTTTTATTAGTGTTTAGAATTTAATTTATTTTTTGTGGAAATTTTTTAGTTACTGCTGTGGATAGTGGAATCAGAGCACTACAATTTCTGGGATTGGATGAAGCTGATGGTTTTGTCGTATGTGCGCTAATTGAAAATATTCATTTTGAGCGTATTTTTATAATTTTTCATTTGATGAGAGATTATTAATTTTATTTTAATTATTTTGTTTTGTTTTCTTAGCCGGGTTTGAAGGTGGATCTAGTCATTACAGATTATTGCATGCCTGGAATGAATGGTTATGAGTTGCTTAAGAAAATCAAGGTTTTAATTATTTTCATAATAATTCTTTTTTTTTCATGCTTTTTTTTTATTATATAATTTATAATCTTAGTGAAATTTGAATGGAAATTGCATTTTGAAGCAGGAATCGTCCACTTTCAGAGAAATTCCTGTAGTTATTATGTCTTCTGAAAACATTTTGCCACGTATAGACAGGTATTATTATTATTATTAATTTTTATTGTTAGTGGTTACAACATGAAATTTGGATGAAATAGAAAAAATGGAGTGATTTGTAAATAATGAAAATATGTAGATGTTTGGAGGAAGGTGCAGAGGATTTTATAGTGAAGCCAGTGAAATTATCTGACGTAAAACGTTTGAAAGGTTACATGACAACGAGAGAAATCCAAAACAGAGAAATTAACGTTAATGTTAACGGTAACGTTGAAGGTAACGATGGAGTGGTAATCAACAACAAAAGGAAACTAGAGGAAGCCTCTGATGAGTTTTCATCAGAACCGTCCATTTCATCATCGTCGGTATCACCTTCATCATCTCCTTTGTCTTCTTCACCCGATGTGCTTGATTCTCCGATCCGACGGCTTAAAATGACCGACACTGAATGACTATTTGGACTGTCATATAGGATATTATTATTACTTTTTTTATTGACCTTTGAACATTTTTTGTTTACTTTTTCTTTTTTTAATGTTTAAACTGCAATTACATACCTGTTTTTTGTAAACGGTTTTTGTTGCACTGCACTGTTCTTAATTATTTTATCTTCGGGTTAATTTATTGTGTTTCTTAGTATGCAAGTGGGTTAAAGTTAATAAAGTTTAGTATTATTTTTATTATTTCCTTTTTCGTAAAAAAAGATGAAGTATATAAATTATGCCCTTTTGTATGATTGTAAAAGGGAAGAAGACCAACATTTGTGTGACACATTTTGTATATTATGTATTTTAAGTATGTATTTTAAGCATGGATGGCTACCCTATTTCACTCCACATATGCCTTAAAAAAATTGGAACAATCAACTATCAACTGAAATAAAAGGAGAATAGTTTTGGATATGGAGAGTGAAAGAGGATAATAGTTTTGAAGATAGAGAAAATTGAGGGTGAGATGTTAAATTTGTATTATTTAGAGTGAAAGTGCATCCTAAATATTTATATATGTGTTATAATTTGACCATGTACAATAACAGAAAATACAAAAAACTTGGGTTTGTAACCGGTTATACCTGACACTGAAAATAAAATAAAATAATTCAACTTTAGTGGTAATCGGTTATACGTTTGAAAATTACACTTTTCTGCTATTGGAAAGCATTTCAGTACCAACTGTAACCGGTTATCAATCCGTGGTAACCGGTTACAACATTTGAATTACTTCATAAAACTTCAACACATCACCTTAATTCAAGTGTTGCAAGTCTACCATGTCCATTCTCATCTCCAACCTTTTAAATACATCATTTGTAACTTCCTTAGTCAGCAAATCAGCAATTTGATCCTCACTTATGTAATATCTCAATCGTAACCTTCCATAACTAACAAGATTCCTCAAATAATGGAACTTCATCTCAATGTGTTTGCTCCTCCCATGTGAAATTGAGTTCTTAGCAAGATTAATCGCGAAAAAATTGTCAAGTAAGAGTGTGACAACCTCACCCTCACTGCTTCCCAACTCCTCCAATAGATTCATAAGCCACACGGCTTGGCACACGCATAACAAAGCGACAATGTACTCGGCCTCACAAGATGAGAGTGCAACTACTGGTTCCTTCTTCGAACACCAAGAGATCGGTGTCGCACCGAACATAAAGATGTATCCAGTTGTAACTTTTGATCATCTTTATCTCAACACCAGTTAAAATCGGTAAAATTGAGCAAATTGCATTTTCTGCCCATATCCACTACGGGAAAGAGAATTTCGCAGACAATAGAACCTTTGACATAACGTGTGATTCTCTTGATTATTTCCATGTGAGACACCTTCGATCTCTCCATGAATCTACTCACAATACCGACATTAAACATCAAGTCTGGTCGCGTATTGACATGTAACGCAAGGATCCAATCAACCTCCTATATTAAGTTGGATCAACATCTTCCTATCCTCATTCTTAGACAATTGCAATCTTGGTTCAACTGGAGAAATGACAGCATTGCAATGCTCCATTTCAACTTTTTCAATATCTCAAGAGCATATCTCCTTTGATGCATGGGAAATCCCATTTTGAACTTGTGGAACTCAATGCCAATAAAATAAGTCATGAGACTAAGGTCCGCAAACTCAAATTCACCCATAAGTTCACTCTTGAACTTTGAAATGCACTCACCGTTGCTGCCCGTGATCAATAAATCATCCACATATAGACAAAGAATGAGTACTCCTTCACTCGCATTTGTCTTCACATATACTACATGCTCTGATACACATTTCTTGAGGCCAATGTCCTTTAGGAAACCATCAATTCTTTTATTCCAAGCTCTTTGAGCTTGCTTCAAACCATATAGTGTTTTCCTCAACTTGTAGAATTTCAGCTCTTAGTTTTTCACAACAAAATCAGGGGGTTGTCCTACATATACCTCCTCTTCAAGTGGTCCATTCAAAAATGTGGATTTAACATCTGCTTGATAGATAGACCAATCTTGATTATTTGCAATACCAACAACAAACCTAATAGTTTCAATCCTAGCAACTGGTGCAAATACCTCCTCAAAGTCTATGCCTTATATTTGTAAGAATCCCTTAGCCACTAATCGAGCCTTATGCTTGATTATCTCACCCTTGGGACTTGCCTTCATTTTGAACGCCCACTTCACACCAATTAGCTTCTTCCCTTTTGGTAGATCAACTAGCTCCTAAGTACTGTTTTTCTTAATGGATTCCAGTTCCTCATTCATAGCACAAATCCATTTTGGATTACTTAAGGCATCTTCCGTATTAACGGGTTCAGATTCGGCCATAAGTGTAAAATGGACGAAATCACTATCATCATTGACTTTATTGTCACTTAACATCTAACAATCTTGGAGTCTCTAAGGCAAACCCCTTTGCCTTGTTGACCTTCTGACATTCCCTTCATTTTGAGCTTTGACGACATGTTGTTCTGTCCTTCTTTCTACCTTAGAACCTGAAAATTCAAACCTATAACCGGTTACAGGATTCTGGTAACCGGTTGCATCCCACATATAACCGGTTACATCATGTTGGTAATCGGTTACACCCTACTGCAGTTGCTTCATTTCATCGATCACAACATCCCTACTAATCACGATCCTCCTTTTTACATCATCAAATAGTTTGTAAACATCGGTAGAGTGATATCCAACAACTATCATGACTTCTCCTTTGTCATCCAACTTCTTTATAATTTGACTTGGAACATGTTGGTATGCAATGAAACCAAATACTTTCAAATGGTTCAGATTTGGCTTGAACCCCGATCATGCTTCCTTCGGTGTTATATTTTCCAGCTTCTTTATAGGGTATTTATTCATCAAATAGGCAGTTGTGGATACCGCTTCTCCCCATAGCTCTTTTAGAAAGTTCTTCCCCTTTAACATGATTCTAACCATGTTCATAATCAATCGATTCTTCCTTTCGACCACACCATGTTGTTGTGGTGTATAGGATGGTACTACCTCATGTACAATCCTTTCTAGATCACAAAACCTCCCAAAGTCATTTGAGACAATTCGCCTCCACCGTCCATTTTGAGAACTTTGATCTTGTGATCACTTTTCCTCTCAACCATGGACTTAAACTTTTTAAACACTTTTAATACCTCATGCTTTCTCTTGATTAGGTATGTCCATAGCTTTCTACTATGATCGTCGATAAAAGTGACAAAATATTTATTGCCACCAATGTAATCTACTTGAATTGGCTCCACATATCCGAATACACCACCTCAAGTTGATTCTTGGTTCTCCAGTTTGCATCATTGCTTAATTTTCCCTTATGTTGCTTATCTTGCACACATTCTTCACAAATTTCAGCTGGTATATTGATAGATGGCAACCCCGTTACCATTCCGTTCTTTTGCAAATTCTTGAGATCTCTAAAATCGAGATGCCCAAGACGATAATGCGACATCCACTCTTCTATACTTGTTGCAGTAACAAGACATCTATGCTTCATAACCTCCAACTCAACCTTTAAGGTTTTATTAGCAGCCATATTCACTTTAAGGACCAAAACTCCTTTTGCATCCAAAATGCGCAGCCCGTTGTTTTCCGTATGAATCTTGTAACCCTTCATAAGCAATTAGCCAATGCTTAGAAGGTTACATTTGATTCCCATAATATACAAGACATCTTTGATCAAGGAATGTCCATCATTCTTTCTCATGATCAAAACAACACCAATACCGTCGGCCATTAGAGCGGTGTCATCTGCAAACTTTACTTTTTTCTTCATGGCACGATTGATTTTGACAAACCAATCCTTTCTTCCCGTCATATGAATTGAACAACCTGATTCCAAATACAACTTCTCACTGCATTGAACTCCTTTCAAACTCATTATGGTGTCTTCCTCTTCACGCAACCGGTCAACCGTATCATTCAACCGACCACAACTCAACTTCTTAGCATTCTTTGAGTTGTTGCAGCTACTGTCCCGCAACTGTACATTGCTACAATTCACTTCCTTGATCATGAACAAAAGTGTATTCTCTTCATCAATCTCTTGTCTTGCAACCTTAACTTCATCCCCTTGAGATTCCTTCTTGTTCATATTGTATTATTTCGTAAAATGACCAAACCGTTGACACTTGTAGCATTTCTCCTTGCTCTTGTCAAACCTCTTTCTTTCACCTTTAAAGTTGTCATGACCACCATGTTTGTTGTAGCTGCTCTCACCCCTTTGACAAGTCAAATTCTTTGAATTTTGGGACTCTTTTCCACCAAAATCCTAAAAATTCCCTTTGTTCTTCATGGGTCATTTTCCTTTCAATTTCTTGTCATTCTCATTGAAAAGAGCTTGCAAAGAGATCTCTGTATTTTCCATATCGTTATTCCTCTCCTCCATCCTTTACTCATGAGCCTCAAGATAACTTTGCAGCTCCTCTTTGCTTATCGTCTCAAGATCCTTCGACTCCTCAATCGCCACAAATATGTTGTCGAATCTTGGTGTTAAAGAATGCAAGATCTTAGCAACAACATACTGCTCCGTAATGGTTTCTCCACGCACCTTCACTTGGTTCACCAACCGAGTGATTCTCGTTGCAAAATTGTTGATTGTCTCCTTTTCCTCCATTTGAATCAATTTGAGCTACCATTTGTGAGTTTGTAACCTCACCACCTTCGCCTTGTCATCCCCTACATAAGCTTTCTCTAAGATCTCCCAAGATTGCTTCGACGAATCGTAATCACCATCCTTTTTAAAGTTGTCTCCATCAACACGTTGATGAATCAAGAACAACGCTTTGTAATCCTTCTTCTTCTCTTCTTTATGTGTTGTTTACTGCGCTTCAATAACATTCTGAACAAGAGTAGTAACACCATTCTTGGTCACGTCAAGAACATCTTGGTAGCCAAACAACACCTTCATTTGCTTGCACCATTTGTCGTAGTTCTTTGTATCAAGAATGGGTAAGTTTGCAGGAATTCTTTCATTAGAAATTGAATTCATGTTGCACACTAGGTGTTTGTGGATCTGAACCAGGCTCTTGATGCCAAATGTTGTAACAAGCAACCACAAGATTGGTGAAACAATGGTAGAATAATTCTGGATGTGGAGAGTGAAAGAAAAAAATAGTTTGAGAGAGAGAGAGAGAGAATTGAAGGTGAGATGTTATACTTACATTAACCAGGGTGAGAGTGCACCATAAAAACTTATATATGTGTTACACAATGATTGGAATACAATCTGACCAAGTACAATAGTAGAAAATACAAAAACTCAGGCTTGTAACTGGTTACACCAAAATGTGTAATCGATTACACTTGACACTGAAAATAAAATAAATTAATTCAGTTTTAGTGGTAACCGGTTACACAATTTCTGGTAATCGATTACACCTTCGAAAATTACACTTTTTTACTATTGGAAAGCATTTTAGCATCAACTGTAATCGATTATCAACCTGTGGTAACTGGTTACAGCACTTGAATTCTTTCATAAAACTTCAACAAAAAAATGGATACAGGATATGGTGCATGTCTAAAATTTCGGGTTGGCATGCACAAAATGAGGGTGGGTGGATTTGATAGACCTTGCATCCAAAAACTTAAAAGTTATAAAGTTCATGTTAATATCTCTGCCGCAAAAACTTGCAAAACATAGGGAGGAGCAGAACGAACATACTAGAGCATGTGGATTTAAAATTTTGACTTATTCCGCAAAAACGTGTGGGTAAAACGAATATGTTTGAAATTATTTTGTCACTCTTAATTTTAAGTATATGATCAATAATTTACATTGACACAATCGAAATGAATGTTTAATTGAAATCAAATAATTTAAAATTAGATTCAATATTTTAAATTACAAAAAGAAAATATTCGATGAATTGTTTTATCTTAATCGGAATTTGATCTCTTAAAAGATGAATAAATTAATATTGCAGATTTCAAATTTAATAACTAAATTTTATGACTTATAAAAGATAAATAAGCAAATGTGGCGGATTCAAACCCGCACTGTCAAATTTCTGCACAATTATCCTTAAATTGATTTAACTAAATTTACTTAAAAAAAATATCTACTAATAATATTTTGTTGAGTTATAGGTTGGACAAAAAAATAATGAAAGAATAGAATCAAACAATGAAATATAATTGGAAATGATGTGAAACAGATGGAATATAGGGTTGCAAGATCTTGCCTGCTAAAAGAATAAAGAAGGAAAGGGGGTGTGAATGGGACACGTTAAATTTAAAGTGTCCCCCCTATAAGGAAGAGTGTAGGAAAGTGTTGTGGGGTCATTGGAACTGTTGTAATTGTCTACTTGTCTCAAATGGAGGATGTGTCCTACAATTTAACTTGTGCTCAAAACACTGCTTCTGTCATGTGGAAATTGAACCAGAATATATGGTTGTTGCTTCTTCACTTTTATTTCTTATCTTTTTTTAAGCTTGTCACCTGCTCTATATCTTTATGCACACTGTTTTGACAGACACAAGTTCATTTTTGTGTGGTTATAGAGGTAACAGTTCCATTCAAAACTGTATAAGATTTTCTACACTTTCAACAAAACATTCAAGTGAATTATCTAGTGTGAAAAAAGTGTTAAAGAGAGAAATAATATTACGGTAACGCGTGGAGATACTATAAATTCCGTATTTTGGAATAGAGTTGAATCAATCGTCTCGAAATAAAGATTTTATTTTATCGTTTGAATATTTTAGATTGAATAAGAGAAATTATTTATTCTCCTTAAATCGTAGAACAAAAAATATTGTGATAAATAAAAGAACGAAATAGAATTCATAACACTTCATTTTATTATGAGCAGTCCAATTTTTATTGATCCAAATAATACAATATTAATTTATTTTATCTTATACCACTTCATTCCAACATATTTCATATTATAGAATTTATTCCATCTTTGAATATTTTAGAATGGAACAAAATACAGATTTGTTCGGCCTAAATCGAAGGAAAATAAATACGATGATAAATGATAAATGATGAAATAAAATAAAATCTATAATACTTCATTATGTTCAGCTCAATCCAAATTTTACTAATTCAAACAATAAAATAGTATTCCATCTCATTTCATATCACTATATTACATTATATTTTATCAATTCAAACAAAGTCTAAAAAAAAAGGAATATATGTATCTTACTAGAAAAATAAAAAATAAAAATATGTGTTTTGAATTTTAAAAAACAAATATTCTTATATAAAAAATATTAAAACTCAAAATATTTTTATACTAAAAAAATGTAATTAAATTTTTAACTAATTGTTGAGTGAACAAAAACTTCAAAAACCTGCATGGATGAAACTTGAATTTTGAGACAAAGAAGATAAATGTATTAATGTGACTTAATCATCAAATTGATTACAAAATTATATAGGTTCATCGTGAAGCTACATCATAACTAACATACACAAGCAAGCAATGGAATAATCATAATAGAATTTTAAAATTATGTTATGAATTATCATAAATTTTCTACCTCTAACTTTTATAAGTTGTGTATTAAGCAACCTCATGATCATCATCCATACCAATGCACGATCTTAGCAGTTTATGAAGACTTTAATCACTTGTTATTTTTTCATTTAACATGCTTCCACAAGTTTGACCATGATAAATATCTATCATTCCAAACTTGAATACAAATGTCTTGAATTTTGTTGGAGCCAAGGCTTTGGTAAAATAAAATCAACAAGTTGTTCTTGAGTGGAAACTGGTAGCAGTTTAAAGAACATTCTTTTGAATCTTTTCTATTAAAAAGTGGCAATATATCTCTAAGTGTTTTGTCCTCTCATGGAAAATTGTATTTGAAGCAATGTGGATGAAACTTTGAGAATCACAATACAATACAGGTTGCTTGATACATGTGATGCCTAAATCCTATAAAAGATACAAAAGTCATTGTAACTTGCATGCTACAATTGAAAAGGTTTGATAATCTGCCACTGAGGATGACCTTGAGATAGTTTGTTGTTTCTTGCCTCTCTTTGACACAAGTGAATAGTCTTGGAAGAAGACGAAGTCAATGATTGATCTTCTTGAATAGAGAAACCTACCCAGTCGGCATCTACATAACCTCAAATTTGTGTGTTAGAACTTCTAGGGAACATGAAGCATCTACCATGATTTTGTTTCAAATACCGAATTACTCTACAAGAATAATTTAGAAGGGAACAAAATACGTATTTGTTCCGCCTAAATCAAAGGAGAATAAATATATGGTAAATGATAAATGATGGAATAAAATAAAATCTATAATACTTCATTATGTTCAGCTCAATCAAAATTTTACTAATTCAAACAATAAAATAGCATTCCATCTCATTTCATATCAATATATTACATTATATTTTATCAATTCAAACAAAGTCTAAAAAAAAGAGAAAATAATATATGGAATGTTTGTATTGTTTCTTACAAGAAAAATAAAAAATAAAAATATGTGTTTTGAATTTTAAAAACTAAATATTCTTATATAAAAAATATTAAAACTCAATATTTTTATACTAAATTTTTTTATTAAATTTTTAACTAATTGTTGAGTGAACAAAAACTTCAAAAAAACTGCATGGATGAAAGCTTGAATTTTAAGATAAAAAAGTTGAAATGTATTAATGTGCGACTTAATCATCAAATTGATTACAAAATTATATAGATTCATCATGAAGATGAAGTTGCATCATAACTAACATACATAATCAAGTAGCAGAGTAATCATAATAGAATTTTAAAGTTATGTTATGAGTTACAATAAATTTTCTACCTCTAACTTTTATAACTTGTGTATTAAGTAACCTCATGATCATCATCCATACCAATGCACGATCTTAGCAATTTATGGAGACTTTAATCACTTGTTATTTTTTCATTTAACATGCTTCCACAAGATTGATCATGATAAATATCTATCATTACAAGCTTGGATACAAATGTCTTGAATTTTGGTGGAGCCAACATTTGATAAAAAAACAACAAGTTGTTCTTGAGTGGGAACTGGTAGCTATTTAAAGAACATTCTTTTGAATCTTTTCTATTACAAAATGGCAATATATCTCTAAGTATTTTTCCTCTCATGGAAAATTGGATTTGAAGCAATGTTGATGGAACTTTAAAAATTACAATACAATACAGGTTGCTTGCTACATGTGATGCCTAAATTCTATAAAAGATACAAAAGTCATTGTAACTTGCATGCTACAATTGAAAAATCTCGATAATTTGCCTCTGAGGATGACCTTGAGATAGTTTGTTATTTATTGCCTCTCCGTGACACAAGTGAATAGCCTAGGAAGAAGATGAAACGAATGATTGATCTTCTTGAATCAGAGAAACTTGTCCAGTCGACATCTACATAACCTCAAATTTGTGTGTTGGAACTTCTAGGTAACATGAGGCATCTATATTGATTTTGTTTCAAATATCGAATTACTCTACAAGAAGCTTTGAAGTTAGTGATGGTTGGTGAATTTAAGAACAGACTCATTTGTTGTGTGGCGAGAGTAATATCATGTCTAGTGGTGTTAAGGTATATTAGCTTACCGATGAGCCTTATATAAGTTGAAACATATTAAAATGGTTGATTTCTATCTTGATGAAGTTTTGTGGAAGGATGAAAGTGAGTGTTAGCTAGTTTTGATCCAAGGAGCTCAAATGATTCAAGAAGATCCAAGCAGTATTTCCTTTGAGACACACATATGCCTATTTTAGAATGAGCCACTTCTAAAACTAGAAAGTACTTGAGGATGCCAAGTTTCTTTATCTTGAAATTTTTATCTAGGATGCCTTTTATTCTAGTAAGTTTTACAAGAGAAGTTCCAACTAAAATAGTATCATCAAGATACACTAAAGAGGTAGTGAAATTACCTCAATGTCTTAGAGTGAACAAGGATTAATTAGACGTGGATTGATGATATCCTTTTTGAATAAAGAGGTGAGTCAATTTTTCATACCATTTTCTGCTTGCTTGTTTTAAACCATACAAGTTCTTTTTCAATTTGTAGGCCTTGCTTGGTCTTGCTAAGACTCCATCAGGAATGGTCATGTAGACATCCTCTTAAAGATCTACATGCAAAAAGCATTGTTGAGATCTATTTGATGAATGTGCCAATTCTTTATAGAGGCAAGAGCTATGAGAATTTTGACTGTTGTTAATTTTTCAACAGGTGAGAAAGTGTCGAAAAACTCCAGGATTTCTATTTGATTGTAACCCTTGGCCACAAATCTAGCTTTGTATCTCTCAATTGAACCACCAGCTTTGTGTTTCATCTTTAGAACCACTTTATACCAATAGGCTTCACATGTGGTGGTTTTTCAACCAACTGCCAAGTATCATTATCAGCTAATGCATCTAACTCAGTTTTCATAGCCTTCAACCAATAATCATTTTGACATGCTTCTTTATATGTCATAGCATCAGTAGAATTAGTGATAAACATGGAAAAATCCTTTTGAGAAAAGATAAATGATCAAAAGAATAAAAAGACGCAATAGAGTAAAGAATACCAGAAGGTGATGATTCTTTATGATTTGAAGAAGAGTTCCATACATAGTGATGCAAATATGATGGACTGTTTTTTTTTTTCCTAATAGGTCTGGGATGTGTCTCTTGGGTGTTGTCAATTTTATTAGGATATTCTACAAATGAGGTATCCTCACGTGTGTCACCAGAGTCATTTGAAGTTTCAATAGGTGAGATATCATGTTCATGTTCAGGATTATGTAGTTGTTTGTGGTTGGTTGGTCAATGTTAAGTGTGGCATAAATGTCAATGTTTTAAGGTTAATTGTGAATTTCATTATGGTATGTGGATTTATAAGTTTGGTCTGTGTGATTAAAATTGGTATTATAGGTCCAAGTTGAAGCTGAGGATGAAGGTTGATAAGGCAGGATATGTTCATGATGTATGAGATTTCTTGAGACAAACATTTCTTTGTTATTAATGTTTAAAAGGATTGTACCCTTCATACCAGTTGTAGCCAAGGAAAATACATTTTCTTGCTCTAGAGGAAAGCTTGGTTCTATGTGCTTGTAGGGTTGATGCAAAAGCTAAAGAGCCAAAAACCTTGAGGTCATTCATGTTATGGCCTTATTGGTGCATAATGAAGTAAGGAAATTTGTTGTTCAGGATATAGCTAGGAGTTCTATTCATAATGAATGAGGCATGTAAGATAACATATGACCAATATGGTTTGGGTAAATTGGATTGTAAAAGGGTAACTCTTGCAATATTCATAATTTGTTGGTGTTCCTCTCGACATGCCCATTTTGTTAGAGAGATTCTACACAACTTGTCTGATGGACAATGCCATGTGATGCATAAAAAGAAGGGATTTTGAACTCTAGTCCATTATCAGTTTTGACAGTTTTGAATTTGTGATTGTGTTTTGTTAAAATAAGGTTTATGGAATATATTACATGTTGTTTATCCCCAACTTTATGTTTCACAAGAGTCATCCAGGTAAATGTGATGCAATAATCTATAGTAGTTAGGAAGTATGTATGTACATGTATGGATATAATAGCAACTGAACCCCCAATGTCAACATGCATAAGATCAAAAGGATGTAAATATTTACTTGAACTATTTGAAAAAGGTAATTACCTTTGTTTTGCAAAATGAAAAATGATCACAAACAAATGTTAAATCAACATTGATGAAAGGAAATTTAGAATGTAAAGTATTAATTCCATTTATAGATATGTGGCCTAGTCTAAAATGACAAATGACATCGTCAGATAGAGTGATTGGGTTTGAGCTAAAGCTACACCTTATCTTATTTGACATGACTAGGTAATACAAGTCTTAAACTTTGTCAGTAGAACCAATCATCTTCTTGGTGTTCTTTTCCTGAATCAAGCAAGTGAAACCATTGAACACAAATGTGCAACCAACTGTTTGACACAACTTTGACACAAAAGTTAAGTTCAACGAAAAGGAAGGTACATAAAAGCACATTTGTTAAAAACAAAACCATGAGAAAACTAAATGGTTTTAACATGTCTAGCTATTGCATATTGGCCAGTAGGAATTTTAACATGAATAAAAGTGATTTCATTGTAAGAATGAAACCATTAAAGTAAACCACATATGTGATCACTTTCTCCTAAATCTATGATCCAAGAACCTAGAGTAATGTTTTGGCAAGAAAGAGAATGAGAGAAACTTGTAGATTTCTTAACAATTGATGAATGAACAACTGGTGAAAGAGAATGAACCTAATATGAAGAAGCAACTGATTTTTGGTTGATGGTAGACTATTTAAGTAGTTTCATAAGTTGATCATATTGCTCAAGAGTGATTGATGGTGAACTTGATTTCAAGTCATTAACTTATAAGGATACTTCCATATATTCATCATTAACACTTGTGGAATTATGATTAGAAAATTTCTTCTTCATATGAGGGGGAATCTAGTGTTTGGCATAGAAATTGTCAATTGTGTGATTAGTATTGCCACAATGAATACACACGTGATTGTTGCTTTTGCCCAAAGAACCAAATCCATATGGTTTACCTTTAAATTTTTTAAAATCAGTTGCATTTATAAGAGATTTGGAATCTTCCAAAGGAGAAAATTTCCTTTGTCTCTCATGTTATAAAACCATAGAAAAGATTATAAGAGATTTGGAATCTTCCAAAGGAGAAAATTTCCTTTGTCTCTCATGTTATAAAACCATAGAAAAGATTTTGTTCATGGGAGAAAGAGGATCCATGAGCAAGATTTGAGATTTCACAACAACAAAATTTGGACTCAAACCAGTAAAGAATTGAATTGCATATAAAGTGGTGTGATGTTGTCTAGCATTACACATAACTTCACATTAACACTTGATGCAACAACTACATCTAGGAATGGGAATGCGATCTCGAGTTCTTCCCACATAATCTTTAAATCCGAATAAAATTCAGTAACTGACCTATAATCTTGTTGCATTATGTTATGGGCCAAACATATATCTCTCAAAATGACCACCCTAAGATAGTCTGCTTCGGGCTGGGACTTATCAACCAACCACAAAGACATGCTTCCATAATCTTCACCTTATCTCAAGACTACCATGCACCTCTCTGTAGGAGATTTTCATCTTAGGCGCATCCAACGATCCTCCGCATTCTATGGCTGAAAGATAACGAGACTGTTATCCTTTTTCCCTATATATAGGGAATAACGCCATTTCATGTAACAAGTTTCAAACATAATTTGAATACTCACTACTCTTTCACATACTGACTTGAGTGTCAGAGTGTTGACCTTGCAGCTACACCCCGCTATGTCTCATCAGAAGCTTTGCTTCGCAGCAGCTTCTGAACCTCACTCTATTTATGGTTCCATAATGGAAAAAAATCTATAAACTTCTTGAATTAATTCAGAGATGCGCACCAAATCACCTTGAGAGAAGCTCTCCTTGAGATTGGTCCAAACATCAGTTGCGTTTTCCATGAACACGATGGAGTGAACGATTGATTCAAATACAACAATGATAATCCATGAATGCACAAGCATATTGCACCAATTTCATGCACAATATAAATGATGAAAACTGGAGCAATTGTGTCGTCGACAAACTTAAGTTTTAGCATAGCTTCAAGTGCTCAACGCATTGAGCGAACTCATGAGTGATACTTTGCACCATTGAGCTTGGGAGAAACACTAACCGAGGATGACCCATTGCTAGGATAAATGAAGAATGAACTAGTTTGATCTAGCCGAGGATCTGCACTTTGAGAAGAGTTAGAAATAATTGTATTATGGGGAGCCATGAAACGCGAAAACGGTGTACTCTCAAACCGAGAGGCTCATGATACTATGCTAAGTGAACGAAAATCCATGAAAACTCCATAGATGAAGCTTGAATTTTGTGAGAAAGAATATGCAATATATTAATTTGCAACTTAATCATTGCAATCTGATTACAAGATTATATAGGTTCATCATGAAGCTACATCATAACTAACGTACACAATAAAATAGTGGAATAATCATAACATAATTTTAAAATTATGTTACAATAATTACAACAAAAGCTTCTACAACTAACTTCTATAACTGATATATTAAATAACCTCATGATTATCATCCGTATCATGTGCCATGCATGCTTCTAGCTTACTTTAATCACTTTTTATTTTGTCATTTAACACTAATTGCTTCAAATATATTTATTTTATCTTTTTCTCTAGCTCATAATCGCGCATATGCAATCTTAAGTTTATGTAGTTTATTAGTTAAGATTCAATTCATTACTGCAATTTTATCATATTATATTAAGGGTTAAATAAGTGTTTGGTCTCTCTAAATATGACAAATTTCACTTTTAGTCCCTCAATTTTTTTTCCAAAGAATGGTCCTCATAATATTTTTCATCCACACTTTTGGTTCCTCTTGCTAACAGTCGTTAGCAGAAGCTGACGTGACATGTTACATGGAAGTTTTTTTGTGTCTGGGCATACACATGAAAGTGCCAACATGGAAAGATGCTGACGTGACATACCACATGGATAAAGTCAATATAGTTAATAAACATAATAATCGGTAGCTAATCTGTAGCAACTTTGATTTTGGTCGTGCACTTTTCAGAATAGTCCAATGTGCCAAGAATCCTGCTAAGTATTTCACAAAGGTATTCCCTTGGACATTAATTTTAGGTAATTTATTCTTGTAATTCCATTAACTTGGATGTAGACATAAATAATTTGCATTCCCTGACAGTTCCTCACCTTAAACATTAAGGATAACTGATGTAGAATAAGATGCATGTGTTACAATCATCTAGTACAAGGAGTTTCTGCTCTCACTTTTAAATCCCAACAAGTAGTAATAAAATGTATGTTTTGTGTGGAATAATTTCACTTTAAAATATGATGTTGAATATATAAGCACTTACAATGTTTTCTTTCCATAGCAAACAATGATAATTTGATGCCTATGCATTCTTTTTCTTTTCCCTTTTTTGGAGTTGATGATCAATTACAGTTCAACAATTAGCTAAGCTACCTTAGTTGTATATTTAAGGTTGTAACAATACATTTGATGACAAGAATATTATAATAAAATATGTTTTGTTTAAGAGAGGCTTTGAATATTCATGAGTAGATAGAGTATATTTTATGGTTGTTTGTTCCACATGCAAAGTGTGGCATATTCATTATTCCATTGCGTACTTGAAGTTATAACTTGATGAGCCAATAGTTGTTGATTAACACAACACAACATAATACTCTATATCAACCAACGGTTGCAATCTAGTCTTTTATTTGAAACTAGCTAATCTAATGCTTCTGAAAGTCGTGTTACAGTTTAGGTTGCAATGTGGTTTTTTTTTTTCTCTGTACCATCTAGTTTAATGTCAGTTTAACAAGTGCACATATATGTGTGGCGTCAAATCACTACTTAAAACCTCATGTCTTTTACTTAAAAATAGCTCTTTTTTTGGAAAAAAAGTTTTCAACCAAATCAATTAGCTTTTATTATAGGATATAGAATAATTTCATGGCAAAAAGTAACCAAAATAAATAGTTTATAATGCATACACTTTTTAAAACTTCTACTATAAGTTTTATAGTATGAAAAAGGGGAAGGTAGAGCGAGGGAAAAGGAAATATGGAAGGATATTTTCGGCCAAAAACAAGAAATGCAAGGGTACAAATACAATATGATTTGTAGGGATACATTTAAATATCAATAATACTATATATGCATTAGTGTTTTACTAGTTTAACCATGACCACTATAAACATTTGTTACTGGTAAACAAGGATAAAGAAAATAAGCAATGGTTGAAGAAGAAAATAACTTTCTCTTCACTGGTTAAATCTAGATTCACAACACTATATAGTATTTACATATGTAATAATCAACAACAATTGTACCTTTAATGACAAGCTACATAAACTAGTATCCTATTGGTCAGTACTCAGTACCAACACACTAAAAATCGGAGTTACTACAAATTAGCTACAATTTTAGCTACCAATTAGCTATGAATTTTTCTGGGTTCATGAACAATATTTACTTTACCCATGTGGTATGCCACACCAGTTTCTTATCACGCTGACACCACCATGTGCATGCCCAGTCACAAAAACTCTTCAACGTTGCAATGCCACATCAGCTTATGTTGACGGCCATTAGCAGGAGGGACTAAAAGTATGGATGGAAAATATTATGAGGATCATTCTTTGAATGAAATTTTTAGAGGGACTAAAAGTGAAATTGACCATATTTTGAGGGACCAAAAACTTATTTAACCCTTATATTAATTATCAATATATCACACTCATTAAAATAAATTGTTATTAAGTTTGTAGAAGACAATGGATGTGGTTATTTCTACCCAATCAAAATAAAAATTGAATATGTCTTACATCAATCAATGCTTTAATAGTAAGGATGTAATTGAGAAAGACAAAAAATTATAGTATTACCTCTCATTTTTTTAGTATCATAGGATAAGACAGAGAAATGGAAAAATATAGATGAAATCATCTTGATTGAATAAGCAAAAATTTATAAGTGATACAAAACGAATGTATAATATCTGGTGTCTATATATGCAAACCTTTTCTTATAAGCAATTAAAAATGAAGGAAAAGTGAGTACAAGAGATATTCAACCCACAATACAAATGTTAGGCAAATCAATCAAACACTAACTAAATTGGGCAAGACAAAATACAAAAAAACTAACATATAAGTCCGACTCCTTACTTAGAGATACAAACCAAAGGTTTTGTACACCATTCCATCCGATATGAAGCTACCAGCCCTTTGTGCATTTGCCACAAATCATTTTCAAGACAAAGTCTTCGCCAACATCACTATTTCAACCACACCCTTATAACCCCCTTTAAAGAGAATCCCATATCTACACATCTAAATGGACCAACACATTAACAACCAGATCAATATTTGCTTATTCTTCTTAACTATTTCCTTCAATAGTTTTCGAAACCACCTCAAGTTTTGCACCAACAAAGCATCTCCTTCCAAACTTGTGTTGCTAAAGAACATCTCAGGAACAAATGCAAGGAAGTTTCTTCAATACCAATACAAAGCAGGAAAACTAAGTTATGCCTTCCACTTAAGACCCCTTTATTTCATAATTCAACTCTAGTTGGAAGCCTATTATGCATTAGTCTCTAACAAAACACTTAAATTTTACTTGGAATATTTATTTTTCATAGCATATCCAACACTCTAAGTAAACTCTACTCCAAACGTGTACCTACATTAGCAATCTCTTAGAACCTAACATGCTTTATAAGAAAAACTCAAAGAATTTTCCACCACACAAATCCATCTTCATGATCCTGCCTTGGTTGGACTCCTTGTAGTATGTTCAATAAACCTTCAAGGTCTTGGCCTTTTGAATTCGATAATCACCTGATATTAAAACCCAAATTCCACATGCCCAAGTCTCATCTTTACACCATCCCATATCATATACTTTGGACCTGACTTGATGCAAGCACAAGAATAAGCTTGGAAACATGGAACTCACCGATTCTGAAATTCTATATGTCGAATGCCAAGATATTAAACACAATGTTGTAATAACGTGTATGACAAAAGTAGTATATAAGAAGTAAAATGATAGCAATAAGTAAAATGAAACAGGAATTGGTAACCCAGTTTGTACAAAGCCACCTATGCCTAGAGAGCGTTAACCCCGAAAAGGAAATTCACTATTAATATCCAAAAGTACAAAATAGACTGACTTGAACTCTCCTAGTTCAATATCGTTTTTCATAATACTACTAGTGAATTTCTATTCAGGACTCCCCCTGAATATAAGACCCATTTCACTTTCACTCAAACACTCTCCCTAGTGTTTTGACAATTACAATAGATTTAGAATGATGGCACAAATTACAAATCAAAATACTTTATTCCTTAACATAGGAATAAGACTCAAGAATACAATATTACAAAAAAAATCAAATAGACTCAAACAAATAAACAAGTCTAGCTCAATTATGCAAGGTATGAGTCTTTACATTGGAGAACTTATCCTTAAATATAAACAAGGTCCAACTACAAAGCCCATTAGGGTTTCCGTCTTTGAATGCGGCTAAACAATCCCACAAGCGCAAGTAAATAATTCTTCATTATGTTGATTTGCAATCATTGATTGGTTAAATTTTTATCATATAAGATTTGATCTATTTTAATCTTGTTGAATGATATTTTTTTTTGGAAAAACTTCCTTATTCCACAAAGCGCATAAAAGATTAAATATGATTAGAAAAATATAGAAACATATCTTCAATCATCGTGAGATTCACTCAACTCACAACAAATTTTGTGCGAGACAAAATATCTCACGATAGGAGAACATTATGCTCAATATGTTGCTTCCTTGTTCAAATACAGAGAGACAAAATATTTCAAACAATGTCATTACATATTTCCACTCATGTTGCTTATAAAATGACACAAATCAGATCTAACAACATATCATAACCACCTGTCTCTCCAAAAATAAATAGATTGACCACTACCCAATTTGTAGGAAACACAATTATGAGAAAGTTATGTTCCTCCATCCAAGATCCGCCTAAATGCCTCAATACATCAATGGCTAATATTTTGATTTTTTTTAATAGTAAAAATATTATTTTATATTTTATATGAATAAAAAATATTTAATACACTAAACTTTTTAATATATTTATTATTTTTAAATACCCATATAAAATATAAGAAAAAAAAAATCAATTTTTTGTTAAATAATCATTAAAACATTTAACAAAAGGACATAAAAAAATACACCAGATAGGAAGAAACAAAAACCTAATCCAACAAATTGTGAAAGCTATCCTGAATCCTCAAGACAAAAATAAAACTTCAGAGAGAGCAAGCTACAAGAAGGTAAACAGGATCATTCACACAAAACAAAAAGGAAGGCAACTGACCACCTAACACACCTCTAACCACCCAACCATTTAAGCGGGCTCCGCTCGTAGTCAACCAAAGAAATAAAGAAATCAGAAGCATGGGCATGAACTTACTTCCAAGGTAAACTAATAATCGTAGACATCACGTGAGTAGCCAACCAGCCTTCCTGACCAAAAATAACTTTATTCACCATTTTTCAAATAGTCTAAACCACATAATTTCATATCGAGACTAAGCCTAAAGACACTTGTTTTCCATGACAAAAACCCTAGAATAACTCAAAAGCCCCATAATCGAGTGTGGCAGAGGTTTCAACTGTCATATCCATTTAAAAATTCTATACCAAACGGAAGAAATAACCTTACACAAAACAAAAATATGATCCACCAACTCCGCCTTCCAAATGCATACCACACACTCACCATAACTAGACTCTGACACAATATGACGCCTCATAAGATTCTACCTAGTCGACAATATATTTTGAATTAGCTGCCAAGAGAACACCACCACTTTAGAAGGCGTCCAACTTTTTCAAATCTTAGAAAACCTTAGCATTACCCTTTATAACCTATCTTCCTTGACACTAGACAACTACACAAGATTAACATAAGTCGAACCAACTAAAAAATCCTTAATTGGGTCTGGCTTCCAAGCCCAAGCATCTTTTCGACCACGACAAACAACCTCTTAAATACGGACAAGCAAAGTCTAAAAAACCTCCTCCTCTCAAACACTGAGGATTCGCCTCCACCAAAAACTTGTTATTTAAACGTATATTTTCTTAATGTCAATTTATATTTATAAGTAACTATATAAGTAACTTCAATCCCTAAAGTAACGTCAATTTAATAAGTTAACTTATTTTCTATAAGTTTTTAATTATTTTTAATAAATAGAGTCTAAGTAAAACTTAAAAGAAAGATTTATTGAAGATGTGTTTGTTGTCCAACATGTTGATGGTTGATAGTGACACATGTACAACATTCAATTATTTTTTTTCTTTAAATTATTATTGCTATTAATATGTTAGTTTCAACATCATGCTTATGCCAACGTTATAACTTTTTACACATATGATATTTTCATCTTTTGTATTATACCGGTGATAAAAATATGATTTATTCTCAATTAAATATGCAAAAGGCATAACTATAAGAATATATTCATATGAGATAATTGAAATGTAAAAAAAATATAATACAATGAGTAATTAAGTTATTTTATTTGTTCCGGTATGTTTTAACAATTTTTTATAAATAAATAAATTTATAATGATAATTTTTGAATTTTTGTTAAAACTTATCAAGACTACTTTAAAAAATATTAAAATAAATGATTAATGTATATTTTGGTCCCTTAACTTAATTTAAAAATTCACTTTAGTCTTTTATTTAATAAGTTTTAAATATTGGTATCTTAACAACAATTACGTTAGTCAATTTAATCCTTTTTGTTAAATGTTGGAAAAAATGTTAAATTTGGCATATGTGACAGTCTAGGTGGTATTGTATTATTCAACCTGACTTTTTTTTGAATGCTTTAAATTTAGTTGTTTTAATGTTGAAACCTTTTGGATGTTTCGAAACTTTTCAGTTTCATTTCATTGTGTTTTGCAAATTTGAAAGACGAAGAGGAGAATAAGAGAAGACGGATATAAACCCTAATTCAGAGAATGTGAAGTTCTCCAGAACGCAAAAGAGATATGAAGACAAAGACGAAAGAGCTTTAAGATTCAGTGACTTAAGTATTGGAATAAGCTAAAGAGCTTCAAGATTTCGTCGTCGATCACATCTCTAAATCATTAAGCGATGAACATTCACTTTGCCAACGAGAACTTGCTCTCGACTCCAAAATCCTTTCATTTGGCTTCTCTCTCGATTATCTCATCTCGAATAAACTCATTAACCACTCATACAAACTTTATTTGATGTCAATTTTGTTTTGTTGCAGTTAGATGAAGATTTGTATAGAGCGAGACGAAGAAGAACATGATCTTCTCAACAAGCGTTGCAAAGTATCTCTCTTTCTCTCTCTCTAATGTTTTCTTACTTTCTAATGATTTCACAGTTGGTTGATTCCATCATAGGAATTTTATTATGTGCAAGACAAAATTAGTTAGAAATAATCTTACATTTTATTTTATTAATGGGACATCTCGCTTAGGAGGAAAAATGCTAGGAAAGAATCATTTTTGGTTTGTTGTATATATGTTAAATAATTGTTGTCTCTTTATTTTTTATTTTAATATTGTTTTTATTATAATTAAAGGAAAGTTTTCTTCATATCAGAGTTGATCTCAACCAACATAAGGATTTTAATATTGTTAACAAAGTTGATTATCCTTAGTAAAATTATTTGAGTGGTGCTTTTCAATTCATTTTACTTTTTGGGCAACTTCTTTTATGGATGGACACAACAAGGCAACCCACAAATTGTCAATGTCTTTGACATAGGAAGCAACTGAGTCTGCACCACTAAATCAGAAAACACCAACTGAGTATGCACCACCAGTTTTCAACTCAGTCAATTCTGAAAAAGGATCAAAACCTGTTTTGAATCAACCATAATTATATTTATCTTTTGTATACACCTTTTATAGTAGTGTTTGTGTACACCTTTTTATTGTGTTGTCTGTGTACATCTTATGTCATTTTGTAACATGTTTAATGCCATTTTAGTTTAATACCTTTGGTTTGAATTCACTACAACAAACAAGACCTTAGACAGCGCTTTTTTTAGCCTTAGACAGCGCTTTAAAGCGCTGTCTAAACCTCCGCTGCTAAAGGTTTAGACAGCGCTTTTTTAAATCTTAAAAGCGCTGTCTAAGCCCCCCCCCCCCCCCCCCCTTAGACAGCGCTTTGGCCAAAAGCGCTTTATAAGACCCTCTTATTTTAAATTTTTTAGGTATACCTTAGACAGCGCTTTTGAAAAGCGCTGTCTAAGCCCCACCCCCTTAGACAGCGCTTTGGCCAAAAGCGCTTTCTAAGACCCTCCTATTTTAATTTTTTTAGGTATACCTTAGACAGCGCTTTTCAAAAAGCGCTGTCTAAGCCCCCCCCTTAGACAGCGTTTTTGTCTAAAGCGCTTTCTAATCCCCCCCTTAGACAGCGCTTTTTACAAAAGCGCTGTCTAAGGTATACGAAATTTTTTGAAGCTTTTGTTTTAAACCATATTTTTTCTAGGTTTATAAACCAGAATTTCTACCTGTTTTCAACCAGATTTTGACAGACAATTATCACATTTTATATATGCCATTTTGGCCTTTTTTCTACCAATTTTTGGCTAACAAATATATATATATACCAATTCAAACCAATTTTGCCTTAAATGTATCAAAATATATACAAATTTATGTACACATTTACAAGTCATTACATATACTACAAATGTACACATTAATTACACAAATTTATGAACAAACATTGAGCTCTATCATGAATTGACACCACTCGTCTTTGATTTCGTCCACTTGATCCTTTGTATAAAATGCACACTTGAATTCCTCAAAGTACTACATAATAATATAACATATTTTGAATTAATTCCAACTATTTAATTATATGAGATATGTGTAAATATAAAAATAACTCATAAGTTAGAAATACATACATCGGTGGGAATCTTTAATCGGCCCAAAGCAAGAGTATCTCGCATAAACCACAACATGAAATACCTGCAATCTATTTGATTACGTTGTTGAGGACACTACATATGAAAAAAAATATGGATTATAAATCCTAAGTTTTATCAAGTGTCATCACTAATATAATAAAAAATGTGGTAATTAAAAATATACCGCCACTTTAATCCATGTAATGGAGTTGGCGCCCCTCCTTGAGGTTTGGATATCTTGTTGGGCCCGAAAAGCTTGTAGGACGCTAATAAAATAAAAATGAAGCAATTAGAACAATTCACATAAACTAAGAAAAATTTTGAACATTCTCACTTACGTGTCAATTAGGACCTTCATATCCGGGTATGTTGTCCAATCATTTCCTAACGAGTCAAGATAATACACAATTTCTCGGATAGGATTGATTGCGAGCAACAACCAATGTCCACTGTAATGATTAGGCAAATGTTAGATGGTAACTTGGAAAATAATTATAATAGATGAATTTAGAATGAAATGCTAACCCGGTATTAAACGGTATAAAAAACAACTTCTCCGCATCTTTATTGTCCATGAGGATCCGAATAACGTACTCCGTCACGGTATCCGGTCTACTTAAGATTAAACCTAAGTTGACGGTCGCGGGTGCTAAGAATCCGAATGACACGTCCAAACCATTGGGGCGCATCAATTTGTCATACAAAAACCTAATATAAAAACATCATTAACACCTCTTTTGAAACATAAAGTAAACCGGATTAACATAAAATAAACATCATTAACATAAGTTGTTTAATTAATAAAACAAAGTAGACCGGATTTACCTAATATATGTATTGACAACGGTGATGCCGATTTCTTCATGACTAAAAACTTGCATGAAGTCTTCATTACCAATCATTTGGTCGTAATCAAAGCCGAAAATCCCTACCTCCATATGTACAGTCCGAACACCTCCGGTCGGTATATCGGTCATCTCTAGAAATGTCCTGAGGCACGACCTATACTTGGTGGTAGGTTTTTTCCTAGCTACGGTCTTCTTAGCACCAGAACTTTTTACCCGTGCGGAGGCGTTGCTAACCTCCTTTTTTTGTTGTGCGGAGGCATTGCTAACCTCATTTTCTTGAAGCTACATGTCATATAAATAGTTAGATCAAATTAAGAATGTAACAACTTCCATGAATATATGTCATATAATTGTATATTACCTCTTTTCTTGAAACCGTGGACTCGGTATGCCGTGGAATCGCATTATCTTTTGATTTGGATTTTGTGGGAGTCTATTTAACATAACCTCTTTAAAAGAAAATTAGTAAAAAGGTATTCACGTAAACATTGCAATAAAGCCCACAAAATTGGATTGACTTTTCAAAGGCTCACCACATTCTTTTAACATAAACATCTTTTCCTCTTTATCGGTACAAACAGAGGCTAGTACTTAATCCTCCCTCTCTCTCCATTTGATAACAGCAAAGTGATTCGCCCACAAAATAATCCAACAACTCAAAAGCAAAAAAAAAATGGTTTCACTTAAAATATCCCCAATATAATCCAAACAGAATGTTGCAGAAATCATATCTTGATAATAGAAACATGTTGACAACATAACCAATTCACATCCCAAGTGAAAACCGAAAAAATAGAAAAAACGCAACCTTAGTGGGAACTGCCTCCCTTCCTCTCTAATTGAGTACCACAAACCCAATAACCAAATTAAAACAACTAATGTAGATTGAATTGAAAAAAAATCAAAGCCAACATATTGGAGTTGAGATACGGAGAATCCAAGGGAAGAAAATCCCACTTTAAGCAAAAAATAAAAGGATAGCCACTAACAAAATAGTAGAGCAGTCGCAACACAATGATACGAATTACATACATAATTATGTAGCTGTAATTGAAACAAAATCGAAGTGATTTACAATTGGCACACCTAATGTACCTGATACACAATGCAATTCAAATGAAACCAAAAGAGATATTATAGTGGCCACATATTGCAAAGACAACACAAAACAAGTTTTGATTATTTTCTAGCTACACAGTTGCGACATAGTCAAAATGGTTTATAGTTTGAAAGAACATAATATATTAAATATGTAATGCAAATAAATGGAAACCAACATGGATATCATAACAGTAACAAAGCATGTCACCACAACGTGTGATTATATGCAGGGCTATTGTAATATTAACACGAATATACATGCAACCCGAAACACACTTCGACATAAAAGTATACTGCATCAAAACGAATTTACACAACATAGACAACACGACAATGGAATCCTATCGAAACAGAAATGGATATAACAACATTAACTCAAATGCAAAAAAAAAAAAAAAACAGAATGAATTATGATCATTTACAATGTTATTCTAATGACAACGATCCAACTTTTACCCTGAAACACATTCTGCCATAAAAGCAAATGTAACAGACACATAATTATTCACAATATAGCTATTATGTAACCAATCAAACCATACCCATTCTTGGACCAATTGCCTATTAATCATTAACTGTATTAAAAAGAATTATTACCGACGAGATTTTTGCAACGTTGTTGTAGCTTCTCTTGCCGTCTGTACCATGTTGTTGCAAGGGTTTGTTGTTGTTGTAAATTTTGGGAATATCGGCACGGTTGAGATTGTTGAGATGAAATAGAAAATCAATAGTGTCTAAATCCGAATCTCCCGCTGCTGCATATACCGCGTGTAAGATTTCTCTTGCGAGGCAGCCATGTAGTTAACCTTTGCCTCTTTAGAATAAACAAATGTATCGTCAATCTGAGTGGAATCAAACTCGGGTTGAGTCGACGAAACTTCAAACTCGGAGCTCACTCATTATGACCGAGCATTATGCACATCGACGCATTGTTTGAATGATAATCAGTTTCGTGTGTCGCCGGTGAAAAGGCAGTGCGAAGAAGAGAAAGAGGGTCAACGACGACATTGGCTTGGACGGTGGAAGGGGTTTGATCGGAGGAGACTTGTGGAAGTCATCGGTGTGGTGTATAATGGTGGTTCTTTCGCGGTGAGGGACCTACGGGTGCAATATTTTCGGTGATGGGAGGTATCAATTTGTGGAAGAGGAGTGAGGTGGCGGAAACGGTGGAGGTTCGGAGGTGAGAGGCGAGTGCGGCGGTCGATTGTTTGGGTGACGGCGGAGGGACCCTCGAAGGCGGAAAATAGGGTTTTCGGAAGTTGAAGGAAGAGAAAGTAAAGGATCTGTTTTAGATATTTTGAGGAAGAAGTGGGTGATATGGGGATGTCGTGTTTTGGAGTGTCTGCGTGATGTTGTGTGAGTTGAGAAGAAGGTTATGGCTAATGGAGATTGAGGGGAAGAGGAAATGGCGGAAGTTTGTGAGGTGAGTGAAGAAGAGGGAAAACAAAAGAACAGAGAACGAAAATTGAAATGGAGTCTGAAATTTTATTATAATTAGACCTTAGACAGCGCTTTTGTGGAAAGCGCTTTCTAAGGTATGCCTTAGACAGCGCTTTCCAAAAGCGCTTTCTAAACCCCCCCTTAGACAGCGCTTTTGGTTTTTTTTTTTTTTTAATTTAAAGACTTTAGACAGCGCTTTATCAAAAGCGCTGACTAAGGTCTATATTTAAAAGCGCTTTCTAAAAGCGCTGTCTAAGGGGGGGTCTTAGACAGCGCTTTTAGAAAGTGCTGTCTAAGACCCCCCCTTAGACAGCGCTTTCATTATTTTTTTGGAACATTTTCCGTGTTTTATTTTAATTTTAACCTTAGACAGCGCTTTCTTTTAAAAGCGCTGTCTAAGATGCGCTGTTAAAAGTCATTTTTGGCGTAGTGATTAAAGAATGTAACAAGATTTTAGTTTGATATCATTATATTCAATATTATGTTGGTATAAAAAGTCTCTTTCTGGTTTGGTAAATAATAAGTTATAAAAGAACTTTAATCACAATTTGGTTAATTGTTCTGATTTGATTCCTTAACTAAGTATAATGTTTCAATTTAATCTCTTATTTAAATTTCTGACTCACTATTTTAAATTTTGTCATGTTGTTATGCCACATCATCACAAATTAACATTTTTTTTCTCATTATTTAACATAAATTATTATGTTGGCTAACAAAATTGTTTTTAAATGACTAATTTGCAACGTTTATTAGTTAAGAGACTAAAATGAAATATGAAATTAAGTTAAAGGATTTCGTTACTAATTAAACCCAAAATAAAAAGATTAATTGGAAAAATTCAATAAAATTATTAGGAATTAATCTATAAAATTTTGAAACATAAATCAATTTGAAATACATTTGTGTGTATACAATAGGATCGAATTTCAAAATTTTACATGTAAATTTAAAATTTGTTAAATTTAGCTTATAAAACCTATTCGCTTAAAAATTTATGAATTTTTGTCTAAACATTAAAATTTACATAAATTTTTTGCAAGACTTTCTCAAATTAGAGGTGGCAGGTGTGCCCATCCTGATTAAATCCGCCGCACAAAAATCTATAAAAATTACGGATAAAGTAGACATAGTTGATGTTGCATGCCTTAAATCTTAGTTCCCCATAAAAAAAAAGTAGGATGGGACAAACATTGCATCCTTCAAGTCTAAAAATTATAAAAAAACAAAAAACAGTTGGGATGAAGTGGACATAATAAAAGGCGTGTGATTAAAATTTTGACTTGAAATAGAAACAATTGTGGACAAAACAAGAATGCATGTCGGACCACGCTTGTTTCGCTACACATATCTAAAATTAAATTAATTTAATTATCATTTTCAATTCTATCACAAATGCGAATTTCTCCTTTATCTTTGATAAAATTATTTTTGGTATTACTGATTGAAAATATAGGCTGTTTAGTAGTTCTGAGAGGGTGACACTTGCTAACTCTGCTTAGTTCTATGCCAATCTATATCATGCATGATTTGTGGCTTATATATAATAAAGATTACAAAATTATCAAAATTTATAAGGGTCCATAAAACCTAAATTTCAGACATAATTGAAGAAAGAAGTAAACAAATTTTCTGGTGGCTGGTCCCTAGTCCATTTTGGCTCCATGTCCATACAATCCAGTATCTTTTAAATTATGAAGGTGCACAATTTGGTTTTATTAATTATGTCGCTCGTGTTTGTCAAAACTTCTATACGAATAAAATCTGTTTTATTTTTTCTTTGATCCTGTCACTATGATCTTGGCCTTGTGATATTTGTCATTATCAAAATAGACAAATGGAGTTATGGAAAGTGTTATACAAAACATCTATTGTTGCCTAATTTGGGCTAACATGGGAATCATCGAGATCCAGTTGCCTAATAAAGGAAGTTAATCTTATGCACTTAGCATTAAGGTTGTATAATACCCAATTCAATAGTCAAAATATAGTATGGTTTGAACTGATTAAGTTGATTTTGTTTTTGTATGCTTCGATCTGATACGAAACCTAACTCAACCAATTCAAAATATATTGATTCAAGTATCAATTTTTTTTCTCTAACTAATCTCTAAAGTTAGTAAAATTACAATAAGAGATAAAGTTCTATTTCAAAAAAAATTGTATAAACAAAATATATTAAAAAAAGCACATAGAGTACTCTAAGAGAAATACTTATATAGACATAAATTTAAATAAAATTTATTTAGACACAGGCTCATAAAATACATATTATTTTATTTTTTTAAAAATAAATAATATTTTATTCTTTTCTCTTTCATATCTTATTTCATGTTTGTGAGTGTGGCTAAATGAAATTCATTTATGTCCGTGACCAAGCAAGTATTCGTCGTAGTCGAATTTATTACAACTCTTAGAAGGATACTCTACCTCAAAATTGCTACTTCAAGTATAACTTGAAAATATTCTAAACTATGTGTTTTTATACACAAATTAATGTGTTTAATGTAAGACTCAAATAAATATATCAACTTTATTATGGTTAAGAATATATATTTTGAAAATTATATTATATATTGAACAGCAGAAATTTGAATCATGGTTCAATTATTTCATCGACTCAATTTGATGTGGGTTCTATAATTACTAAAAAAAAATAGGGTTAATAAAAAAACAAATGGAAAAAGAAAAAGAAAAAAAAGTAACATTTTGATATTTCATAATTCCAACCAGGGAAACAATACATCTTAAAAAGTTAATGACTAGAAGATCATGAATCTTGATACTAATGGGCTAAAACCGTAGGAAAATAATAATTAACAATCCATACTTAAAAATCTTAAAAATCTAAAGAGAGGATTTTTTTAGGGGTTTGTGTAATGCATTATAAGTATTGCTCCCTGTTCTAATAAAAAAAATCAAAAGTACTATTAGAATATGGAAATACATCTCGAAAGCATATCTTTCACATTTATTTTTGAGTTTGATATCATAGTTATGAAAATAAAAAAATATGGAAATGCATCTTCGTAAGTTTTTCCGGTAATTTACGGAGTTGTATTTTCAAACACTATTGTAACCAAATACGCGTCAATCTATTCTCCTTTCTCACTTCTCAAAGTTTTCAAAACTCTCAAACTCTCTCTCAACTATCAAACTATCAAACTCATTCAAAATACTTTCAAAGTTCCACCGTCAAAATCTAATTGATCAAAGAGTTCAACATCAAACTCACATTTAGTAAGTTTTTTATTTTTCTACTTTTTCTATTTCAATATACATTTGTAGAAATTGATCATTAGATTTTGTTATAGGTAGTTTGGATATGCTATTTAAATGAGTAATATGTTTTATAGGTAGTTATTCACCGGTGTTCTTGGTAAACAATCACTTAGTTTTGAGTTAATTACTTAAAGGACCAAACATGTAAATCCTAGGACACACTTGTGTTCGGTTTCTAAGAAAAGGAAGTGTATCTTCGATCTTGTTGGATTTCTAGCAGTGAATGTTGATTATTTTAAATAAAAAAGAACTATGTTGTGAAATATAAATAAGCAAAGTGATTCCGACTATGTCGAAATTAGCATTTGAATGCTAAAAGGAATAAGTATAAAATGTAAAATAACTTTAAGTAGAAAAAATGTATAATTGCATAAATGTGAAAATGGCAGGCAAGTATATTTTCTTCAGGAAACTTGTTTCTCTCTTATCACTACTACGAAAAACACATATCACAACAGTTGAAAAAGGTGTACCACCATGCTGGACCAATCGTTGTGAGGTAAGATGTGATTATATGTATGATACTTTCTATCACAATTGTGCAACCGTGATTATATACCAAGTAGTGAGCTACCTACCACAACGGTTACTTTAAACAACTATTATTATATGTCTCAACCTATCACAACGGTTACTTTAAACAACCGTTGTTGTATATTTTTTAATAAAATAAAAAAATATAGCAGTAGAACAAGAACAACAAGAATTGCAATAAAACAAGAACAACAATAAAAACAACAATAATAACAACAACAACAACAACAAGAGCAACAATAACAACAACAACAACAATAACAACAACAACAACAACAATAACAAAAATAACAACAACAACAACAATAACAAAAATAACAACAACAACAACAACAACTACAATAACAACAACAACAACAACAAAAGAACGACAAGAACAACAACAAAAAATAACAACTAATTTTGCTAACTTGAATCCATATTTTCCTTGTCTCATTCAAGTTTGATAAGAGGTGATGGGGTTCTAAAATTTGTTATTGAAAGAAATGGTGTATTCGAGTTTTGTTTAGAGAAGAAATGATGTTTTCGAGTTTGGCTTAGTGGAGAAATAGAGTGTCGTAAATGGAAGAAAATGTTTGGAGATAGAAGATGAAGTTTGTCTAAGTTGGAAATTCATATAAGTTTTAGGTTTCACGCAGATTACTAGTAATAGTGCATTGAGCGTTAATACTCACTAAATGGACGACAAAGATTTGTTTAAGAACGGTGAAGAAACTCAATAAACACGCTTATATAAAGTGCCTTAAAAATAAATAAAAACAAAATGGTAGGTTCCAACCTATCACAACGAGTACTTTAAATAATTGTTATTGCATGTCTCAACCTATCACAATAGTTACTTTAAACGACTGTTGTTGTATCTCTTTTAATAAATAAATAAAAACAAAATTGTAGGTGTTAGGATTCGAACTCATGACCAGAAGCCACTTTTCACCACAGTTGGAAGTTCCAACTGTGGTGAAAAGTGACTTAAAATAAATAGAAAACAAAATTGTAAGTGCTAGGACTCGAACGCATGACTAAACACCATTTTTCACCATGGTTGGTACCTATGGCCGTTGTGAAATGTCTTTTAGTAAATATAAAAAAAAAGCGTCCAAAAAAATTATTACCACGGTTAACAAGAAGACTGTTCTTAAATAGATGTTATGAAATATCTATTTTATAGTAGTGTATGTGCGGGTACTTTGAGTATAATCGAAGTTTACAATATTTTTGTCACTCCTGATCCTATCACTAGAATTCCTATTTATAATATTATAAACTATCTACCTTACAACGTTCAAATGATCCTTCATCCGACACATCATTGTTGCATGTAACTGACGCTTGATTTGATCCCCCACGCGTCCTTGCTAATTTTGGATAAGACCAAAAAGCAGTTACTTCTGTTTGATTTTTGAATTCGTTCTCAGTCGAACCCTCCGACTTGTCGAACTTCATATCTTATTGAACTTCTTGGAATTTTTCTAAGTCCTCAGTTAGACACTCCGACTCCGACTCCTATTGCTTATGTGGCATGTCTTTTTAGTCGAAACTCAACTTGACCTTTCCCCATGTTTTGAGAAATTCCAGTTGGCTTCCCTGTCGAATCCCCTTTTGGAATTTCTTGGAAAACAAATTTCCCCCAAAAAATGACACTTTCGATTTTATTTGTAAAGAGACCGGTGGCATTTTTGAAGTTCCTACATTGTTCGAAGTCACGTGGTGACGTCACCATCATCATGGCTACTCCTTATAACGTCTTTTCAAGAAGTCACGTGTTTGAAGAAGATTGGAATTGGATGAAAAAACTTACATTTTATATATATATATATATATATATATATATATATATATATATATATATATATATATATATAGAGAGAGAGAGAGAGAGAGAGAGAGAGAGAGAGAGTTTAATTGAAATACACTGACAGTGTAAAAGGATTTTACACCGTCAGTTAATCATAGACGTCGGATATTAAAAGAAGTTTGACTTTTATTTTAAAAATCTATAAAGTAATACAAACAGATGATGGTGATGAATCGACGGTGTAAAACTTTTTACACTGACAGTGTATAGTAATTAATATATATATATATATATATATATATATATATATATATATATATATATATATATATATATATATATATATATATATATATATATATATATATATATATATATATATATATATATATATATATATATATATATATATATATATATATATATATATATATATATATATATATATATATATATATATATATATATATATATATAGATGAATTAGAGTGACAAAGTAGAACTTTTACTTGAAAAATAACTATTCTCAAGTATATGGAGGGTTATTTTTAATTTGTCGCTTATATTCTTAAAAGCTCCTTAGAATATAATATAGGCTTAAATGAAACTTTAGTGCCCCTATTTACATATTTTTATATTTATATTTGACCTTTAAAAAAAATCAGCCTATTGATCTCTTTATTAGATTTTTTTCTGAGTTTTTTTTAGTTCCTCTCCACTTTTTTGTATGTCACAATCGAAAATAGTGGTGTGACCCAAAGTACGTGGCACCACGTCTTTAAGGGTACCGACCATAAAATATTTAATTTTAAAAATTCATTTTAATTGGGGATACTTATTCATTTTAATCATTTAATTATTAAAATTTATAATTCCTATTAACAAAACAAAAAATCTAATTGAAAGCCCCAATCCATTGTCTTCCTCTTTCCATCTTTAAGCTTCATCATCTTCAACCTCAGAGAAACCATAAACCCATGAAGTTGCAGACACCAGACAAACGCTAAACCACGACGTCTCTTACCTCATCCTCATCACAAACAAGAATTTACCAATTTCCCCAAGAAATCAATCACATGGAATTTCATTCCAACCGAGGCGAATGCAGGTGTGGTCTTGATGCACAATTGATGATATCATGGACCGATACTGATCTAGGACAGTGTTTTTATGGGTGTGGGATGTATAAGATATTAATGTTATGTAATTCATCCATTCAAAGTTCATTCATCATGTGTGATTTTGAAATCCTTGAAAATGTTATTCTTCTATATTCTTTGTAGCTTCAAGGACATAAAAGGTGTAGTCATTTTGTTTGGTATGACGAAGAGATGACCACAGAGTAAAAGAAATGATTTCTTTATTGCATCAAAAATTAAGTTTAGAGAAGAATAAGGTGAATGAAGGCAAGCTTAAAAAGGGTGAATTGAAAAGACGAAGATTAAGTTTCTGAATATGCAGTTGAAGTTTATATATGTCATGAGCTTTGAATTATTAATAAGTTTAGTTGCAACTAGTATAATGAAGTAGGACTAGTTAATGTTAACAGGGCTAGGTGAAAAATTTTTGTCAACTAATATTGTTCCACAAATGTGAAATGAAGTTCACATTCCTCTGTTTTATCTTATGTATCAAGTATTTATAAATGAAAAATTATTTTTTGGTTGCGATTCGTTCCAATTGTGTCTATTTCCAAAGTATAACTTTTGAATTGTTGAAACATAATGTTGATTGATATAGGTCAAGTTTACAGGCCATTTATACAAGTCAAAACAATGCCATGTTTTTCATTCACAATGTTCACTACTATAGGTCAATTATACAGAATTATGTCTATGTCCAAGCCAAATTTAACTAGTATAGGTCATGTTTACATGTCATTCATACAGGCTAAGTTTACTGCATAATTACAAGTCAAATGTTACTGCATAATTATAAGTCACGTTTATAGGCCATGTAAACATGTCATGTTTATACCTTAAATTTGTTGCATAATTACAAGTCAAATGTTACTGCATAATTATAGGTCATGTTTACAGGCCATGTAAACATGCCATGTTTATACCTCAAATTTACTGCATAATGACAAGTCAAATGTGACTGCATAATTATGGGTCAAGTTTACTGCATGATTAATAGTGAGACATCAAGTACCTCATTTTTCATTACAACAAAATGAGGTACTTGTTCATTACAAATGACATAAACACCAATACAAAGAGTTACTTGTACATGGAAGCAAAATGACATAATCATCAATAAAAAGAGGTACTTGTCCATGATAGAAAAATGATATAAACAACAAAATGACAACAAAAAATCAGCAAAATAACCCTAAGTGAAACTAGTCTTGAGATGGTTGTGTCTATTGTGATGCTTCTGATGAGCTTCCAATATTTGTTACACATGTCTTTGTCTTCTGCTTCTTTCAACCCCTTGATGCACGTGACCTTTCATCCAACTTCTTTCCACCATCTTTGAACATGTGTTTCCCTTCTTCTTATTTCCATTTTTTGGAATGGCCTTGTCACCAACCCTCTTGCCTTTACAAATCATCTTAGTGTGTCCCATGGCTCCACACTTATTACAAGTAACTATTGTAAGCTTTCTAGGAAGCACATGTGGATTCTTGGCCCATAATTAACCTTATTTCGCATCTTCTTGGGCTTTCACTCCCCATCTACCAATAGAATCAACAATCAATCCCACATGTTTCATGTCAGAGCTATGTCTTAGAATATGTGTAAATTTTTTTACAAGCCATTATGTCTTTATTTTCCTATTATGTGTAGTCCTATGGTATGTGTTTTCATCAAATAAACTTACAACTTGCCAAAACTGGTTCCCATCCATCTTACTAATCCTCATGTAAAATTTGCAACCTTTCATACAGTTAATTACCATCCTCTTTCTGTCATTTTTATTAATGAAAACATTTTTATTCATCTCCATTGCATAGTCATTTATAGTATCCCTCATTATCTCTTTGTTGTTAAATACCATACCTAATTGAAATTTGAAGCCTTCATCAATTCTATAAGCTGAAAACTTTTCATGCTCTTCACCATTGCCACTTTTGTGAGGAGTATGTAGTTGATCAGAATCATGGACATCGTCACAATATTCATTTTCACCACATTCATTTTTATCAGAATGACTCACCTTTTCATTACTTGGTAGGACTATGGCTCAATCCAACTTAATTTAATCTTCACTACATTCATATTATTCGTCGCTAAAACTATCTATGTCAACGTCACTTTCAAAATAGTTAGCATCATCATCAACACCATCTTTTTTATTTTGTATTCCTTCATAAACATTCCCACATTCTTGTTGTACTCCTTCATCAACATTCTCACATTCTTTTTATGCTTCATCTTCACTAACATTAACACTATCAACTTCAACTTCATCATCAACATATTTCGGACCATAACTACCATCAACATGTACCTCTTCATCATATTCTTTTCCTAATTCAACCTCATCTACCACATCAATTTTATCAATGGTGTGCTCTAGATACACATCTACCAACTCAAATCCATTAACATCTTCAACAAATTCAAGCACATCTTCATCATAATTAAGGGGTCTAAGGCCACGTGAAAACCTATATTTAGGGTTCCAATATCATAAACACTTAATATTCGAATATCCCTCCTCTTTAATCAAAATTTCCAATTGCATATAGGGCATATAGTTCACATCCCACTCTCAATTCATTTCAAAAGTCTATCCATTAATGTAACACTTAATAGGGTTGGACACTAATTTCCCTGTGATGAATTTGTAACCTAATTGTTTGACTTTGGGGTGGTCTGGAATAATCATAATAAACAATGAAAAATCAGATTAAACAAATAACATCATGGGAACACATTCAGATTTAAAAAAATGCATGCATTTGGGACCACATTTAGAATAACAATTACCAAATTCTTAACATTTTTGAACCACATGTTCCAAAAAGGGTAATATTATCCAAATACTTTTTAGAAAGGGACCACATTCAGAATAAACCTTAAACCCATAAATGAAGAACATGACATTGAACGAAGCAAAATAGAAGGAATGACACAAAACCCTAAACCTAGAAATGGAGAGTATCACTTACCTCAAACAAAATTTCACTTCTTCCATGCTTCTTGATGACGCCTAAGGGATATCCATCGTGCATTCTCCTTTGCGGTCCCTTAAATGCTTTAGAGTACCTCAGATGACGCACGTTGAATAAAAAAAATTCAAACAAATTTTTGTAAAATATTTGAGATGGAATAAAGTTCTTCAAATGCTTTAAAGTACCTTAGATGACGATTCATTGGTTGAAATAGAACTTCAGAGATATTTCAGTGGAGAATGAGAAAAAGTTGTTTCAAAGAGAGAAAATGAAAGGGAAAGAAAATGAAGGCTTAGACAATTCTAAGTTTATTTCAATTTAAATCAGATTAAATTTTACAAATTTTAAAATTTCAATTCTAATTGACAATTAAAATAAAATTTTAAAATTAAATATTTTCTGATCAATATTAATGATGTGGCGTCACATATTCTGGATCACGTCACTATTTTCAGTGTCACATATACAAAAGAGGAGAGGGGCTAAAAAAAAGTCTAATAGATTGATAACAAATTAATTTTTCTAAAAAAACTAAAATTTTAAAATTATGTAAATAGGAGTACTATTGCTACATTTAACTTGTAATATACTATTATTGAATTTTTTTTAATGTATTTCATCTAAAATATAATATGAGAAATACTCTTCCCTTAGTTATGTGATTGAGAAATTATCTAATATTTAATAATTTTATTGGGTCTACAAAATCCAGTTTTTATATATATAATTTTTATGATCTTTCCTATCTCCAATCACACAAATTCTGTTTAATTTATTGTTTGATCCCGTCTCAATGATTTGGGCCTTATTATATTTGTTGTTATCAAAATAGACAAATGGAGTTATCGAGCCTATTATCCAAAACATATATTGAATCCTAATTTGGGATAAGATGGGAATCATTGAGAGCCAGTTGCCTAATTAAGGAAGTTAATCATATGTCCTTAGCATTAACGTTGTACATATGAATTTGAAAATATGAACTGATTAAGTTGATTTTTTTTCTAATTTTGGTCCGATCTGATCTTAAACTCAACAAAATAAATAAGGTTTTATGTATATCAATTTTATATGTTTGAAAAAAAGTACATCAATTTTCTATTTCGGAAAGAAAAAAAAACTTGAATGAAAGGTGAAGTCTCTCCAACTTAATTAGATGTTCACGAAGTTAAATATTTTGAAGAAAAATTTACTATTATAAATCTTTCCATTCAAGAAGAAAGGTAAAAGTCAGATGAGGTCTTATAATGGTGATGCATATGGTATTCGATGTTATCACTGTAAGAAGGAGGGTCATACAAGAAAAATGTGCCCTGAACGCATGAAAGATCATAAAGGTAAGGATAATGACAACACAACCATTGCTCAAGATGATTTCGACTCACCTTATGTTCTTGTGGTTTCAAGCGGTGACACAAGTAAAGAGTGAATTATGGATTCAGGTTGCACTTGGCACATGACTCCAAACAAAGACTTGTTCGAGGAACTATGTGATCAAGATGGTGCGAAGAAACAAGGCTTGTATACCCTTGAGGCTGAAGTTGTTAGTGGTTCTGCAGATGTTGCATCCACGAAACCTTTGTCGAAGATATAAATTTGGCACATGAGATTGGGTCATGTCAGTGAAAGGGGTCTGGTCGAATTAGAGGGAAAAATCTACTTGGTGAAGACAAAGTCGAAAAACTGAAATTTTGTGAACCCTGTGTACTTGAAAAATCTTGTAGAGTGAAGTTCAAGAAAGGCAAACAAATAACACATGGATCCCTCGATTACATCCATGTTGATCTTTGGGGGCCTGTGAGGTGTCTATCACATTCAGAAGCAAGGTATTTTCCATCCATAGTTGATGATTATTCTAGAAAGTTATGGGTATTCATCCAGAAGACTAATGATGAAACTTTTGAGAACTTCAAAAGTTGGAAGACTCTGGTCGAAAATAAGACTGGTATGAAGGTCAAGAGGTTGAGAACCGACAATGGCCTTGAATTTTACAATGAGGCGTTTGACAGTTTTTGTACATCCTCTGTTATTATAAGGCTCATAACTACTGCAGGTACTCCCTAACAAAATGCTTTGGCCAAAAGATTTAATCGAACCATTTTAGAAAGAGTTAGATGCATGTCGACTAGTGTTGGGTTAAAGAAGGTGTTTTGGGCAGATGTTGTTTAAACAACAACATATATGATAAACAAATGTCCTTCAACTGTGTTAGATATGAAGACACCTGAAGAAATTTGGTCGGGACATCCACCACATCTCGACAAACTTAGAGTATTTGGCTGCATAGCCTATGCTCACATTAGGCATGACAAGGTCGAACCTAGAGCTCTGAGATGCATGTTCATGGGATACCCTGAAGAAGTCAAAGCTTATAGGCTATGGTACCTAGAGCTAGGTCACATGAGGTGTATCATCAGTCGAGATGTAGTTTTCAATGAAGTTGAGATGGCTTTCAAGAAAATTGATGACGTTAGTCGAAGTGCACATATATTTGAAGAAGATATGGAACAAGAAGAGATTCTTGTTGAGGTGGAGCATGTCGATGTTGAATTGCGTATCCCAGATCAAGTTGAAGAAGAATCACAAGATGCTAAAGATACCGAGGAAGATGAGGAAACTGTCGACGACTACCTGTTGGCAAGAGATAGGCCGAGAAGAGTCATCAAGCCACCTCAAAGACTTAGGTGTACAAATCTCATAGCTTATGCCTTAATCTCTTCAAGTGAGGTTCTAGATGAAGAACCTAGATACTATAAGGAAGTTATGAGGAGTCGAAATAAGGATGAATGGCTAAAGGCCATGGATGATGAGATAAAGTATTTTCATGATAACCACGCTTGGGAACTAATCAAGAAACCTGTTGGAGCCAGGTTAGTCAGCTGTAAGTGGACTTCCAAAGTTAAGGAAGGAATCTAAGGAGTGACGTCAAAGAGATACAAGGCAAGATTGGTTCCAAGGGGTTTCACTCAAAAAGAAGGTGTCGACTTTAATGATGTGTTATCTCCTGTTGTGAAGCACAGGTCCATTCGAATGTTACTTGCCCAAGTGGCACATTTCGACCTAGAACTGGAACAAATGGATGTGAAGACAGTTTCCTTGTATGGAGATCTAGATGAAACAATCCCGATGAGGAAACCTGAAGGCTATGTAGAAAAGGGTAAGGAAGATTATGTGTGCAATCTGAATAGATCTTTATATGGACTGAAACAATCTCCTCGGCAGTGGAATAGGAGATTCAACAAATTCATGGCACACATAGGTTTCATTAGAAGTCAGTGCGACCACTGTGTTTACTTCAGATTTCGACCTGGAGATTCATTTGTCATTTTGTTGCTTTATATGGATGATATTATCATAGCAAGCAACAATGTCAAGGATGTAATGAAGGTGAAGGTTGAACTCAATAAGCAGTTCAATATGAAGGATTTGGGAGCAGCATCCAGGATTATTGGGATGGACATCCGAAGAGACAAAAAGCAGTCAAAATTATGCTTATCTCAAGAGACATACCTACAGAAGATTCTCGACAAGTTTAGAATGTCGAATTCAAAGCTTGTTGTGACTCCGACAAACCCTTAATTAAAGTTGAGTACAGATCAGTGTCCTAATACTGAGGTCGAAAGAGCTCATATGAATAATGTTGATTCCTTAGGATTGGCATTAATTTTAGAAAACAAATAATGTAATCATCTCTGTTGTTTTAATATGTTGGGTTGAAGAAATTCAACATCTTGACCAACATGTCATGTACGATGTCACGACATCAGGTCTGTGACATCGCACATGTGTAGAAAACTGAATTAATTAATTCAGTATATATTCTGGGATCAGCAAGGATATCTGGTGAATATCCTAACTCCCATGTGGAGGTCTTGAAGACTCAATCAGAAGATATATAGGCTCAAAATATGGAGATATATATGGAGAGATTCTAGGATTGAAGACCTTGTTTGTAGCAGAATTTTTCTGCTGAAGTTGTAACAGCAAAGAACAAGTCTGCTGCGACTTCTGAAGGCCCAAATCCAGTTGGGTGATTAGGTTATAAATAGCTGATTGTAATCTAGTCTTTGTAAGCCTCTTAGAATGAAAATTTAGGGGTGTGTGTGAGGTAAACCTCCCAATCTGTGGGAAGGTTACCATATGTTTCTCAGTGGTAAAAGCTGAGAGTTTTGTAACTCAAAGCCTGTAGGCAAGAGTGATTTTGTTCTTGAATGAAGCTGTGAAGCAAGTTCAAGGTGTGTTAACATTACATTGTATTTGTAGTGATAGGAATGGAAACTGGAGGTTTCTATCTAGGAGTTCCTAGGTATAGATTGCATTGGGTAGGGATTAAGTGAAGAGTTGTAAACAGGTGAGTTTAACTCTGAATTAATACTGCTAATAGTGGATCTTCTTCCTGGCTTGGTAGCCCCCAGATGTAGGTCATGTTGGACTGAACTGGGTTAACAATTTCCTGTGTTTGTTTTCCTTCTGCATGTGTATTTATTACTGTCATAACTCAGTTGGTTTCCCAGTCAGGTTATCAAGATGATAACAGACCTGGTATATAAACTTCTGATTGAATGTTAATCAGAATGTTGTAACATTCATCAGTGACAGCGTATACTGAGTAATAAGCATGTTAGCTTCAGTTCAGTATTCTTTTAAGTCTGTTCTTTTCAAGGATAACAGACCTGGCTGGAGGATCATTGTGAAATTGTCAAACTGGACGTTTTGACAGTTGATAATGAAGGTTGATACTGAAGTAGAGACTAGTTGGTCTTTGACAATACTGCAAACTTAGCACAGCACGTTTCCAGGAACATAACAGAATCAGCATATGTTCTGGATGTCGAACTGAATGTTGTGACATTCATTCCCAACAGCAGGTGCTAAAGTGTAGGATGATTGGTTTTTCTGGTTCAGTATTTTTCTCAGGCTATTCTTCAGGGATTCAATAGCTTAGAGAAAAACCAGGAAACCAACTACTAACCTACAATTAATGAACCTAACAAATAGCCTAGTTGTTAGCAATCTAAGAAGTGGAAATTAGATTAATGTGTTCAACCTTTAATTCAGGAAATACAAGTAAAAGATATACACACTGGAACAATGTAACAGATGATGTCCACACACAACAGTAAGACATCATGCTGATAACTGTGGAAGAAAACAACAGAAGTGAGTGCTAGGTTTGATTTCTGTTGAGTCTTTCTTCCTGATGCACAGAACCAGGTGTTCATACATTCTAGGGTGACATAGAATGAGATGTCGTGACATCTGTGAACTTGTGCATATTAGTACAATGGTTAATAACTATCTTGCTGTATTAGTTACAATGTTAGATCAGATGTCATGACGTGGAGTAGAACATCTGAATTCTGACTACACCAGAATTTCAATTGGTATCAGAGCAGGCATCCTGTTCTGCTTCTGGATGAGATCCATGGGTGATACTTTCTGGTATCTTGCAAGGAGTTATGTTAGTACTGATGCTGGAACCTGTGAAAGGTTCTGTAATTTCCCTGAATGGTCCCTTGAAGTAGGTGGATGAACTGTTCATGACAGGAATGGTGTGTACCTGTCTCTGGAGGGTGGCAATTGGCCTGTGTGTGGGACAGTTGTGCCAGTATTGAATCAAATTCAAACTTGGTATGGTCTTGGAGGCTGATCTGGTGAAGTGTGTGTTCATAGGTTGAGTTGTATTATGATTTCCGCTGCATAATACCTGGCAAAACTCAAACTCTGATGTTGTTTCCCCTCATGTGGATGAAAGGCTGTTGTATTCAAGATCTCATCATAATCTACTGAAGATGTCAAAGATACTTGAGTCTCCTCAAGTCCACTCATCATGACGTTCTCACTTCAGGATGGTAAGAATCACTTAATCACTGATTCTTTTACTCACTTGAGTAGGGTGTATGAAGACCTTGAAGACCTTCAAGGAAGGTTTGTTCCAAGGAGGTGGAACTCATGTTCTATGCGATGTTAGAACATGTTGTTCAACAAGTATGCAGCTACTAGTTGAAGAGCAGATGTTTTTAGGTATCAAACAAAGGGATACTCTACTCCTGACCTGGAAGAGGAGACATCTGTGTGTGCTAAGTTGACGAGGGTAGGGTCAACTGTGTGTGTGCTCAAGAAGGTCACCTTTAGAAGTATGATCTCTAGAAGTTGAGCTGGTTGAGATGTGACATTGTGCAATCTCCTGCTGTTTGGCATATTCCTGTTAATTGATCAGGGTTGGATAGCTGTTCCCTGAAGTACTATGGAAGACAAGTCCCCTGGATGTTAGTAGTCAATAATGGGATAACCTGATTGCTATACCATTTAAGAGGATTGGAACCATGAATCTTGTTATTCAAACACCACGTTTCAGAAGTGGCAGTTCTTTCGAGGAGTGAGAATATGAAGATTTAGAGGTTAGTTGAGGTAGTATGCTCTAGCAATGCATATTTACCATTGACTGGTGCTGTTTAGTATCACTAGTACTTATGGTCAGCTGGAGTCTGATTGGTGTGATTGGAGTATGTGTAGGTATAATTCATAGAGTTAGTTGCCACTGGTAGGGATGGTGTATGTCAGGTTGAGACATGTATATACAATGCATGGTTATTGGTGTGGAGTTTCCATGATTGTTAAGTTGAGGGGGAGTTTTGGTTAACCTCCTCAAGTCTGATCAGCCTAGGGCCTGGTTGGCTGTTGACCTGTGTCACATGGGTTCTGGTAGTTGTGTGACACATTTGCAAGGAAGAATTCATCTCTCTCATTCCTAAGGGTGAATTTAATCTGGGAAGACTTTCAAAATTGTCTAGGTGCTTGCAAGCAGAAGATGTTGACACAAGAAGAGTACTTTCAAAGTATTCTTATGGTGGAAGTATCTGAAAGGAAAATTGGGAAAGGATTTAAGATCAATGTCTACTTGTGCCAAGTACAAGTGTTTAATTGATTATCCTTGGAGCTCAAGATAACGGATGTTCTTAAAGATGTTGGAACATCACTTCTTCAAGACCCTGTGCAGAATCACAGGAAGGATAGTACATTGGCTTATGATCTATCTCTTTGGTGGCAGCAAAAGCATATGATCTCTGTAAAGGTTTCCTGGCAAGAAACATGATTCAGCCTTGGTATGTACAAGAAGAAGAAGACATCATAGTCTTGATGGTGGTTACTTGGATCAGTTTATTTCTGATCTAGGTAAGGAAGTGCATTAGCTTATGCACATTGTGGAGTCAAGAACTAGTGGCAGCAGTCTTGACATCATAGAAACAGCCTTGCCTTAGGATGTGGAATCCTTGGTAGAGCTGAAGGGTTAGTTTATAACTGGTCCTTCTGAAGACTCATACATCAGAGTGTCTGATGTCTTTGGAGAAGAAGCAGGGATTCATCAAGGTGTGAGCTTGGATGACTTAACTGCAAACCTGCAGGATGGAGGTTGTTTACTCAAACTTGGTTCCACAATCAAGTCTATGAGAACTTTGAACTCTGTTCTGTGAAGGGAGGAAGTTCTTTTAAGTGGCAGAAGAAGGAGCTGAATTCAACAGCTAGATGTCAAAACACAATGTTGTGACATTTGGTTCAACATCAGATTCTTGGTTGGTGAGGTGGCACATCAACTTGAGATAGAAAGGTCTACAGGGTTGTAGATTGGATACTTCAAAAAGCTTGAAGTTCTAGTCTCACTTGGAAGGTCAGAATATCTTTGGGAGAAGTCTGATAAACTTGGGGAGGTCAAAAAGCAGCATTTGACCTTTTCATATGAGGATTCATGAAGGAGGTAATCAACCAGTGGCAATTGGTCTACCTCAGAAGTGAGTTCGAAGAATCAAGATAATCAACATATGGCAGTTGATTATGCTTGAGGAAAGTCTGAGACAAATTACTCTTGAGTAGAAAAGTAGTAAGTTGAAGACTAGAGGAGGTGCTTTCTATTCATCCCTTGGAGCTTGTGGTAGGAGTTCTGAGCTATCTATGGAAGATTATCTCTTGTAATGGGATAAAAATGTATATTTCCCAATGAATGGCTGGGTTCTTCTTGATCAACCCGATGACTCAGTGATATCTGAAGTCTATCAGATGGTGTGCCTTGTCTTGTTGTGAAGGATGTCCCAGCTGATGTTAGAACATCCAGTGAAGTGGTCTTCTGTTCTGGTTAGAAGAGAGATTGACACAGAGTGTGAATGTGTTCAGCTAAGAGGGTTGAACAGAGGGTGTGCTCTTGAAGACATGAAGATGCGTCTTGTGTTTTCCATTCATCAAGTGGTCTGGATTCTCTATGAATCAGGAAGTATGTGAAGGTCCAACTTTGAGATGTTGGATATGACCATGGGTGATCTCCAATCTTCAAGAGGAGAGTGGGGTGTCCATGACAGGGGGAATTCTGGCCTTGAAGCTGCAAGTAATCATCAAGCTTGTGGTCTATGTGTACTCAGATAACCAGGTATGGCACCTTGTCAGCTATCAGGATGCTGTGTCAAGGCTGAGTGAGCTGAAGAATGTCTGACCGAATGTCATGACATTGCCCTGGACAATGCTGTTAATTCCTTCTAAAACTTAATGTCAGTAGGAATTATGAAGGTGATGTGTCAAATTCTGGTAAATCAGAATAAGCCAGATGGCTACAGCTGTGTGGTACAGGGGGAGTAACCATCTGCTGAAGTGTGGGAGTTTGACTGTATCAGTGCCAGATGTCAAGTCTCTACTGGAGGTATGACAGGAACCTTGGAAAATGTTGAATACTAGCAGAATGCAGGAAAAAGCCGCGTGAAATGTTAAGACATCGCGTGCAACGTGTCTGACTGCATATATGGAATAGTCTCCATGCACTGGAACGGCTGTTTTGGAAAAGAAACAGTCAAGAGCTATAAAAGGTATTCAAAGATAATCTGAGATTTTGTTGGTGATTCTCTGACTGTTTCTCAGCAAAAATAAATGCATCTTGACCAAGCATTTATTTCTACCGGAAATTCCTAAGCACGGGCTGGACTATTTAAAGGATGCAATAGCCCTCTTCCTCTCACAAGAAAAACACTCCATTCTCAGAATCATGGGGTATGTTAAGGTTTGGGCAAGCTGCGCCTGGATCTGGTTTTGTGAAGGGTGCCTTTACAAATGTTTAGCTAAAAAGGGGGAGAGAAATATAGTCCTGGGATTGAGAATGTACCAGAAGCAAGCCAACTGTGGATGTGGCAGCAAACAGAAGTTGGCATCAAGCACAAAATCCACCAACTGGGTTTACCACTTGTGTCTTGTGATCTGAGTTAAGAAGACAGTTGTGCCTTGTGATCTGAGTTACATTGTCTATGTACTCAGCATTACATATTCTTCAGAAAGCTCTCCGGTTGAGGGGAAGGGTTCTGGTACAACTGAGTCTTGTCCCTCTTCTTCCCCATGTACACCAACTTTGGTGTTTGTGGTGGTGCAGCCAATGACGGAGATGAAGAGCATTCCCAAATTGGGATGTTTTGTCCAGTGTATTGTTTATTTGTTTTAGCTAAAATTTGCCAAAGGGGGAGATTGTTGATTCCTTAGGATTGGCATTACTTTTAGAAAACAAATAATGTAATCATCTCTGTTGTTTTAATATGTTGGGTTGAAGAAATTCAACATCTGGACCAACATGTCATGTACGATGTCACGACATCAGGTCTGTGACATCGCACATGTGTAGAAAACTGAATTAATTAATTCAGTATATATTCTGGGATCAGCAAGGATATCTGGTGAATATCCTAACTCCCATGTGGAGGTCTTGAAGACTCAATCAGAAGATATATAAGCTCAAAATATGGAGATATATATGGAGAGATTCTAGGATTGAAGACCTTGTTTGTAGCAGAATTTTTCTGCTGAAGTTGTAACAGCAAAGAACAAGTCTGCTGCGACTTCTGAAGGCCCAAATCCAGTTGGATGATTAGGTTATAAATAGCTGATTGTAATCTAGTCTTTGTAAGCCTCTTAGAATGAAAATTTAGGGGTGCGTGTGAGGTAAACCTCCCAATCTGTGGGAAGGTTACCATATGTTTCTCAGTGGTAAAAGCTGAGAGTTTTATAACTCAAAGCCTGTAGGCAAGAGTGATTTTGTTCTTGAATGAAGCTGTGAAGCAAGTTCAAGGTGTGTTAACATTACATTGTATTTGTAGTGATAGGAATGGAAACTGGAGGTTTCTATCTAGGAGTTCCTAGGTATAGATTGCATTGGGTAGGGATTAAGTGAAGAGTTGTAAACGGGTGAGTTTAACTCTGAATTAATACTGCTAATAGTGGATCTTCTTCCTGGCTTGGTAGCCCCCAGATGTAGGTCATGTTGGACTGAACTGGGTTAACAATTTCCTGTGTTTGTTTTCCTTCTGCATGTGTATTTATTACTGTCATAACTCAGTTGGTTTCCCAGTCAGGTTATCAAGATGATAACAGACCTGGTATATAAACTTCTGATTGAATGTTAATCAGAATGTTGTAACATTCATCAGTGACAGCGTATACTGAGTAATAAGCATGTTAGCTTCAGTTCAGTATTCTTTTAAGTCTGTTCTTTTCAAGGATAACAGACCTGGCTGGAGGATCATTGTGAAACTGTCAAACTGGACGTTTTGGCAGTTGATAATGAAGGTTGATACTGAAGTAGAGACTAGTTGGTCTTTGACAGTACTGCAAACTTAGCACAACACGTTTCCAGGAACATAACAGAATCAGCATATGTTCTGGATGTCGAACTGAATGTTGTGACATTCATTCCCAACAGCAGGTGCTAAAGTGTAGGATGATTGGTTTTTCTGGTTCAGTATTTTTCTCAGGCTATTCTTCAGGGATTCAATAGCTTAGAGAAAAACCAAGAAACCAACTACTAACCTACAATTAATGAACCTAACAAATAGCCTAGTTGTTAGCAATCTAAGAAGTGGAAATTAGATTAATGTGTTCAACCTTTAATTCAGGAAATACAAGTAAAAGATATACACACTGGAACAATGTAACAGATGATGTCCACACACAACAGTAAGACATCATGCTGATAACTGTGGAAGAAAACAACAGAAGTGAGTGCTAGGTTTGATTTCTGTTGAGTCTTTCTTCCTGATTCACAGAACCAGGTGTTCATACATTCTAGGGTGACATAGAATGAGATGTCGTGACATCTGTGAACTTGTGCATATTAGTACAGTGGTTAATAACTATCTTGCTGTATTAGTTACAATGTTAGATCAGATGTCATGACGTGGAGTAGAACATCTGAATTCTGACTACACCAGAATTTCAAATAACATCCCATATTTTAACATAGAAGGTTCTTTGATGTATGATACATTATGTACTAGACACGGCATATCATCTGCAGTAAGTCTTGTAAGCAGGTACGTGGCGAATCCTGGAAAGGTTCATTTGTTAGAACAAGATTTTGAGTTTGCAATTTATATCTGAGTTTTTATGATAACAAAGGATGAAACATTTTGGTACCCTAATGAAATTCTCTAAGTGTGCAGGACTCTAACGATAAACGAATCTGATGAAACAACATCTGACATCACAATAGTCCAGAATAACTGAAGACTCTGAAACATCACAAATGTCCATAAAATCTGTCATCTGAAGACTCTGAAACTCTGCATCTGAAAGATCCCACTCATGAATACTTTGATGATCCTTACATCTGAAGAATGACTAATTAGATATCAGGCAAGAACTTCTGAAGAAAACACATCAGACAACTATCTGAAGAATACAAGACCCAAGAGAAGAATCTGAATTATGCGCACTCTGATTCACGCCTAATAGATCAGATCAAGAATTAATAACAAAGTATTCCAAAAATAGTATGAATCTCTATATGGAGAAAATTTAATACTCTCTTGAACTTATATGGAAAGAACAATAAAATTAATGTCTTTAAGTCCCATCATTGGCAAGATATCAGCATCAATGCTCCATTCAACGGTATCATCTCCAAGCACTATAAAAAGGCCCAACTATTATCATACCGGCACATGAAGCTATTACACAAGAATTATACACGTCAATATCAAGTCATACACTAAATTATTGTATCACGTTATCACACGAGTTATTTCTCCAAGTGTGATCTTGATCTTTGTTCTTACTATGTTCACATTGCTTATCTAGAAGCACGAAACACCTTCTTGTACTTCTAAAATAGTTGTTGTAAATTTTCTCAAGTGACTTGTGAAGTCTGTAGACTTGACAGGGATAAGAGATCAGTGTACTCTTAGACGTTTTTTGCAATCTTTCTAGATTATTGGATTAAGTCCTTATTAAAGGCGAAATCACCTTGGCCGGGGGGACTGGAGTAGCTTTGAATTTTAAGCGAACCAGGATAAACTTCTGTGTTGTTTTATTTGATTTTTGTGTGTGTGGTGTTTTCCAAAAGTTTTTATTGTTAGTGAAAAAAATTCAAACCCCCCTTTCTTGTTTTTCTCTACCTTCAATTGGTATCAGAGTTTCGGCTCTGTTATTGATTTTTGAATAAAACACTTAACAGTGTAGAGAGATCCAGTATGAGAAAAACATTATGGCCAACACTAATGAAAGAGATAGCTACAATGTTAAACCTCAAGTATTCGATGGAGAAAATTTTGAAAGCTTCTTCCTAGGCTATGACGTTGACCTATGGGACATCGTTACAAATGGCTATGAACCACCTGTATCTGATGCTGGTATTGTCATTACTAGAAGTAAAATGACCGATGATCAGAAGCGTGATTTCAAGAATCACCACAAAGCCAGAACCATTCTGTTGAATGCTATATCCTACAATGAATACGAAAAAATCACCAATAGGGAAACATCAAAAGACATCCTTGATTCCTTAAATATGACTCACGAAGGAAATAATCAAGTCAAAGAGACTAAGGCTCTAGCCTTAATCCAAAAATTTGAAGCCTTCAAAATGGAGGATGATGAAGCTATAGAGGTAATGTTTTCTAGATTATGAACTTTAGTTGTAGGACTCAAGGTTCTGGACAAAGGATACACAACTACAGATCATGTCAAAAAGTTAATTAGAAGTATGACAAAGAAATGGAGACCTATGGTTACTGCCTTAAAACTATCCAAGGATCTGAACAACATAAGCCTGGAAGAACTAATCAGCTCCCTCATGAGTCACAAGATAGAGCTAGAGGAAGACGAACCTAAAAAGAAAAGTAAATCAGTGGCTCTGAAGTCCAGATTAGAAAGACGAAATCCAGAAAGGAATAAAGCCTTTCAAGCTGAAGAAGAAGACGACGATGATTCTGAAAAGGATGATTCTGATGATGAAGAAGAGTTAAACAACTATGGAGAAAAATGAACAACAACTTCAAAAGACCCAGACAGAAGGGAGATCGTTCAGAGTCAACTTCTAGAAGCAAACCAAACAAAGAAGTAACCTGCTATGAGTGTAAAGAACCAGGACACTACAAAACTGAATGTCCAAAGCTTAATAAAGAAAGTTCCAGAAAAGAAGGATTCAAGAAAAACTCCTTCAAAACTAAGAAGGGGATCATGGAAACCTGGGATGACTCTGAACCTGACGCCTCAGAATCAGACTCTGAAGAGGAACATGCAAATGTTGCATTCATGGATATCACATCTAGAAGTTCATCCGAAAGAGAATCTGACTCTGAAGAGGTATTTTCTGACCTCTCTCACTCTGATCTAGAAGCTTGTTTATCAGAATCTCTAAGCTCTTATCAGAAGCTTTGACAGAAATTCAATATCCTAAAAAGGGTTCATGAAGAAACCGTTGAAGAGTGTGATAAGCTTGAGAAGTAAGTTTCTGAACTTAAAGAAGATATTTTTGTCCTTGAAAAAGAAAATGATTTTTCAACCAAAAAATGCTTAAAACTTAAAGAAACTCTTTCGAAAGCTCCACCAACTTCTAACACCATCATATATATATATATATATATATATATATATATATATATATATATATATATATATATATATATATATATATATATATATATATATATATATATATATATATATATAATATATATATTATATATATATATATATATATATATATATATATATATATATATATATATATATATATATATATGAAAAAGCGTTTCAGAAATTTCTGAAAAATGGGCTTGAAAGAAGTAAAATGGCTTCTATGATTTATGATGTTAGTCACAATAAGAAAAGAGGAATTGGATATGACTCTGATGAAGATGAGAAAATACCTTCTGCAGAGGACAAACCTAAATCTCCTTTTTCTTATCATTACACACATGTACAAACACAAAGATTTAATAATGCTACAAAACCCAAAGATTCCAGAAACTCTGGGAGAACTAAACATAAAGGACCCAAAATATTATGGGTACCAAAAGATAAAATAGTATATGTTGCAGATATCTTGTGCAGCAGAGTTAAGACACCAATCATGGTACCTGGACTCTGGATGCTTGTGACACATGACGGGAAGAAAGCATATATTCCAAAGCCTGGAACTTAAAGATGCTGACTTCGTAGGCTTTGGAGGAAATCAGAAAGGAAGAATTAGAAGATCTAGAATGATTGGTAATGGATATCTTCCCTCTATCTATGATGTTCTTTACGTAGAAGGATTAATGCATAACTTGTTATCCATAAGTCAATTAAGTGATAACGGTTATGATATAATCTTCAATCAAAAAACGTGCAAAGCTATTAATCAGAACAATGGGACAGTTCTTTTCACCGGTAAGAGGAAGAATAACATTTACAAAATTAATCTTTCAGATCTAAAAGATCAAAAATGTAAAATGTTTAATGTCTGTAAATGAAGAGCAATGGGTGTGGCATAGACGCTTGGGTCACATTAGCCTGAGGAGGATTTCTCAGCTAAATAAACTTGAGTTAGTCATAGGCCTGCCTAAGCTGAAGTTTTCTTCAGATGCTATTTGTGAGGCATGTCAGAAAGGAAAATTTTCTAAAACAACTTTCAAAAATAAAAATATTGTTTCTAGCTCTAAGCCTCTGGAACTTCTTCACATTAACTTGTTTGGACCTGCTAAGATAGCGTCAGTCAACGGTAAGAAGTATGGACTTGGGTAAAATTCCAAAGACACAAGAATGAGTCACACTCTGTGTTTACTAGTTTCAGCTCAAAAGTGCAAAATGAATTTGACTCTAAAATCATCAAAGTCAAAAGTGATCATGGTGGTGAATTTGAAAACAAACTTTTTGAAGAGCTTTTTGATTCTAATGGAATATCCCATGATTTCTTCTGTCCTAGAACTCCACAATAAAATGGAGTTGTAGAAAGGAAGAGTAGGACTCTCCAAGAAATGGCCAGAACCATGATCAATGAAATAAATGTAGCTAAGCACTTCTGGGCTGAAGCAGTGAATACAACATGTTATATTAAGAATAGAATCTCTATTAGACCTATTCTGGAGAAGACTCCTTATGAACTGTGTAAGAGAAGAAAACCCAACATTTCCTATTTTCATCCTTTTGGATGTTCTTGCTTTATCCTAAATACTAAAGATAATCTGAACAAGTTTGATCCTAAAGCACAAAAATGTATTATGTTGGGATACTCAGAACGCTCTAAAGGTTATAGCGTATATAATACATAAACATTAATTATGGAAGAATCAATACATGTTAGATTTGATGATAATCTTGACTCTAAAAAGTCAAAGCTAGTTGAGAACTTTGCAGATTTGGAGATAACACTTCCAGGTTCTGACGAAAAGACTAAAGAACCTGAAGAAGCAGAAAAGGAAACGTCAGATGCACCTGAAATCAAAATCAATCAGAAAAGATCAAGAAATAGACAAAATGTTTCTGAAGAATTTATTATGGGAAACAAGAACGGACCTGTCAGAACAAGATCAACATTCAAAGTTTCTGAAGAAACACTTCTGGGACTAGTATCTCTAATAGAGCCAACATCATGTGAAGAAGCACTTCAAGATAAAGAATGGTTTCTGGAAATGAAAGAAGAACTTGATCAATTTGCAAAGAACGATGTATGGGATCTTATACCAGAACCCAAGGGAACCCATGTGATAGGAACCAAATGGGTGTACAGAAACAAACTCAATGAAAATGGTGAATTGGTCAAAAACAAAGCACGAATGGTGGCACAAGGTTATAGTCAACAAGAAGGTATTGACTACAATGAAACCTTTACTCCAGTCGCCAAGTTAGAATCTATCAGTCTACTTGTATCCTTTGTTGTAAATTACTCACTCAAACTATATCAGATGGATGTCAAAAGTGCATTTCTAAATGGATACATTTTTGAAGAAGTGTATGTTCATCAGCCTCCTGGTTTTGAAGACTCAAAATATCCAGAACACGTGTTTGAACTGAAAAAATCTCTTTATGGTCTAAAACAACCTCCCAGAGCTTGGTATGAAAGACTGAGTTTATTTCTTCTAGAAAACGATTTTATCATAGGCAAAGTCGACTCTACACTCTTATGTAAAAACATCATAAACGACCTTATGATCTGTCAGATATATGTTGATGACATAATTTTTGGTTCTACTAACCCCTCTATCTGTGAAGAACTTTCAGAGCTAATGCAGGCCGAATTCGAAATGAGTCTGATGCAAGAGCTAAAGTTCTTTTTGGGAATTCAAATCATTCAAACATCAGATGGTACTTACGTATATCAAAGCAAATACATAAAAGACATTCTGAAGAAGTTTGAAATGTCAGAAACCAAGCCAGCAAAGACTCTTATGCACCCCACTTGCATTTTGGAGAAAGAAGAGCTAAGTCAAAAGGTTTTTCAGAAACTCTTTTATGGTATGATAGGTTCTTTTATCTATCTGATTGCTACACGTTGTCACAACGCGAAAAACAACCGGCGGGAAAAAGACACAGAGCCGCCACCGTGCGTTATTTATCCCAAAGGAGGGAAAGGAAACGCTCGAAGTAAACCTGGAAAGGAAGTGGTCTTATGACCAGAGATTTCAAGGATCGGGAGTCGGTTATGCGAAGGGAAGGTATTAGCACCCCTACGCATCCGTCGTACTCGACGGGATCCACGCTTAAGAGAATAGAATAAAGGTTGCTGAATAACTGCTCAAGAACTGCACAAAACTGGAATGAAACACAGGAAAGACGGAAGAAGCGGATATGGGGAACGTGCTCCCTAGGACATCGCATCCTATGCATACGTATCTTCTCTAACCAGAGGAAGAATCAGAGCACTCGTAGCTCGGCTAACGCACACCGAAATAGAACGCTGAAAGAAGACGCTGAGACGTCAGAGCAAACACACAAACACAAACTGGAAACGGAATGCCAATCGCTGGGCTTACATCCAACTCCACAAAAGAAACGCAAACAGGAAACCGAAGGCCAATCGCTGGACTTACATTAGACTCCAAACAAACAAACACACACAGGAAACCGACTGCCAATCGTTGGACTTGCGTCAGACCCCGCACAAACAAACACCCACAGGAAACCAACTGCCAATCGCTGGGCTTAAATCAGACTCCAAACACACACACAAAGAAGAAGGGTCTCGATTGCAACTAGGGCAAGAGAAAGGGAAGGTCTCAATCGCAACGAGGGCGAGAGAAAAGGATCAAAGTTAGTCGTCAGTCAAACTCGACAAGACATCGCATCTCGTGCCTACGTATCTCATCTGGACATGAGAATCAGAGTTGTCGTAGTTCGGCTAAACTATTTCTATTTGTTCTATGTTTTTTATGTGAACAACGTTACTACGCAATCTACCGGATGCTCGACCTTGGGAGACTTACTCACCTGTAGTAGAAGGAGTTAACGTGTCCTTAAGAGGGGATAATGTTTGTTTGTGTTTTAGGAAAGCTCACGCAAGAAAGGAAGTCCTAGACGAAGGAACTGTGCTACCTTAATTGACATGCAAACGAGACTATGCGAAGTCTAGCAAACCTAAGGGGATACAATCATCACCACAAACATATAACAAGAAGTAAACACACCAACAAGGGGCTCAAACATCAAGGTTTAGTCAAGGGGTCATATCAACCTCGACAAACAAGTCGGGCTTTAGTCAAGGGGTCATATCAACCTCGACAAACAAGCCAACTATAGGGTACGAAGGCTCTTAACCACTGACATTGACCGTCAGGGTGAGCAGATGAAAGGTAATGAGGATAAGACCTCATAACTCTTAACCCGGGCCTGGGTGAGCTTGAATCAATGAAGACGTGGGAGTCCAGAATGTGGGACTCTATTCCACTTGACTGACTCTATATACAAGATCTTGGGTGTTTATTCAAAATGCATCAGCACGTAGTGCGAGCAAGATGAAAGACTCAACTGAATAGCAGGGGATGGATTGCACATCCCTTCTATCTGCCAATTGCCTCTTCACTTAGGAGGACTTGAAGTGCATGGCACAAAAGTAAACAAACACAGTCATTGCCTCTTAAGGAGGACTTCAGCCAAATGCCTGCCAAACATAAACGACAGGGCTTCCATACTACATGGAGTTAGAGGGATTACCTAAGTGGTATGCCAACCATAAGCAAAGCAAAGCAACTCAAGTAATGAGTTAAAGCTACTAAAGTACCTGCAAGAAAATCAAAACAATCAGTATTGTACTCAGACAAACAACCAACAGACAATCACAGTGTTACAACTCAATAGGCACACAAGTCAAGCTTTATGACTCAAGAATTCAAGTGATTCCACCACACTCCATGAACCTACAACACAAAGGATCAGTGAACAAAGTAATTTGCATCTCATGAAGTGAGATTACATCAATCATTAGGATTAGAAGCTTGAACCTGAAATACAAAGCTTAAAAAGTGAGTACAAACCACTAGCACCAAGGCTAGGGTCAAAGGTAAGGCAAAAAGTCAAAACAACAACCAATACTCAACATATAGCACATTTAATCTATCATGAACATGTCCTAAAAAGGACCAAGTCAAAAGCATTAAGCAAAATCATTTTATGAGCAAAATATGGCAAGGCAAGCAAAAGGTGCATACAATTGGTCATCAAGAATCAAAATTCCATATCAAAACAGAAATGAATCAAACAATTCTGGAAATTTTTATGAGCATACAACATGCCAAACATAATCATCATGCCAAAAATTAGAATCAGAGAAGCTCAATTGGCAAGGCAATGAAAATGAATAATATCAACATCAAATTGTGTAACACACATTGTGACACCTAAAGTCCATGTGTCCCAAACAGAGATGAAAAAAGCTAAAAATGCCAAATAAAATCTCAAGCATCCTACAACATGTTAGGAATCAACATATAAAATTTCATGGCAATTGGACAAGTATTGAGCCTTTAACACCAATTTGAATGAGGCATGGCATAATTGTGTACATGTTCAATCAATTCAACACAATTAAAAAAATCCAGACATGGTAAAATCATAAAATCAACACCATAAAATACTAGACAAACACATGATCATGTAGAAAAAAATTGGGGATTAATTGGCATCATTTTGTATTTTTTATGATCTTTGGAAGTTAAGGAAAATATTGAAATAAAATGTGAAAACATGAAGATAATATGGAAATGAATAATGGAAATCAGAAACTGCCTCTAGCCAGAATCGAAGCGTGGCACTAGGCGCATTCAAAACGACGCCGTTTGGTTAATGCTGAAAAAAATAAAAAATAAAGAAATGGAATGTTGCGCCTGGGAATCGAAGCGTGTTCCTGCGCGCGCTACACAAAACGACAGCGTTTTGGTCGTTGAAGCCTAGGGTTTGCAGGTGGCGGCTGGTACTATTCCAGACGGAGGTTGACGGTGGTTTCCACCGTCTTCCTCGTTGGACCAGCGGCGATGCTACAGTACACGTCATGAATTTTTTTGCAGAAATACACAAACTTTATATCAAATGAAAGCTCTCAACATGTAGGTTACAAATCCAGCATCCATTCATATTAATTCATCATAACAAATGCAAATCGAGCAAAAACATCCATGCACTCAAAACTTCAATTCATCATATCTCCACGAATACTCAACCGTTTTTCAAGATTTTTATATCAGAATGATCAGGAAGCAAGGCTCTACAAGTCTATGGCAATAAAAACAAGAATTAAGAGGTTCGAAAAACCTACCTCTTGAAGATCCAACAATGGCAGCAGTGGATTCAGGTGCTTAACAAGGTCCAAATCTCTTCTATCAACCTTGTTATGACTTCTGTAGCACGAATCAACTCTTGGAAATGCTTGGATCTAGCTCAAAGTTCAATTTCCCTTGTCATGTTCTTGAGCTTGCACACCTTGATTCTGGTCCGAATTCTTCAATCAAGGGCTTGAATCCTACCAAATGCTGATCCAGGAGCAAGAATCTGCAATCAAAATCATATGCTATGTGGAGAAATTTTGAACTATGATTGAGAGCAATATTGGAGGGAAAACTCAAATCTAGATCTAGAATGAATGAAACTGAAAAATTCTATTAGGATTAGCCTTTTATATGTTGTGCTAATTATGCTGCTAATCACACTTAAGCTTGGCTTATGAAATGTTAGTGAGAAATAAGGTGTTATGCACAATTGGAATTTTCACCCTATGCATGGCCATCATCAACGTGAACAGTAGCATGCATGGTGTTTTTCCACTTAAAATGATCCCATGCACATGATAGAATGGTAAAAAAACTCATATGATGTACCAATTTTAAATTCATGATTTTCCCTCCAAAAATCACATGCATGGCCAAATGATTATGTGAATAAATTTCATGCCATGTAATGAATGATTTGGAAAATATATGTCATGAGGAGCATAATGCAAAAAGAGGCACTCCATTTGGAGTTTTAGATCAAAAGTTATGGCTCTTGGAAGTTCCATGCACACTTGGCAATGATTTGATCATATCTTCTCAACCATTCATCAGATGCTCATGATCTTGGACTTTTTGGAAATGGGAGAGAAAGATCTTCAACTTTCATGTTGGACAAAATTTCATTTGAAGCTTATTTGATGTTGGAAAGTCAAGTTGAAAGTGGTCCAAAACTTGCCATTTTTGGAAACTTGAAATTACAGGTCACTTTCCATTTTGGGAAACTTTTGATTTGGCTTCAAAATCTTCAATGTAGATGTTTGACATGATGAATAAACCTCTTTTGGACATGAATGAAGTGTCTCAAACCATTTCTCCACCTTCTAGCCCTCAGTTGACTTGCAGTTGACTTTTATGGGCCCCAGATGACTTGGACATGCACTGATGACTTTTGAGCCTCTAGCACTTGGCAAAGTTGCTTCAAAAATGAACCTTGATTCATATAAACTCTTTGGAATAATCATGTGGCTTTTTTTCAAGGAAATGCTTGGTCTCTTGCACTGATGAATCCTCTTGATGCCAGTCTTGACTGATGAGATGCAATGTACTATGCAATGTTAATGTAATGTTAATGTAATGTCAATGACCTAAAAATGAAATGAATGGATGAATGGGGGGTGCAAATTTGAGGTGCTACACACGTCCAGATATATTATTCAGCGTCTGTCTCTGTGCCAGATTCTAGTCAGATCCAAGGGAATCTCACCTAACTGCTGTTAAGAGAATCCTAAGGTATTTGAAAGGAACATCTAACTTGGGCCTAATGTATAAGAAAACATCAGAGAATAGGAAAACTCTTGAATATGGAGAAAACTGGGGGAAGAAGAATCTATAACATAAACCCTAGGGCAAGATACATGTCCCAGGAGATTGGTCGAACGATCTTCAAACAGAACTCTGAAGGAAAATCATCCAAGAACAAGGAACTTCACCAGAATCTGAGGGTCTGGTTGAAAATCATTTTGGGTACCGTCCACCACCATCCAGCCTCAAACTCTTCTGACTACATCAACACAGATCAGAAGTGTATTCTATATTGCCTCCACAAAGGACTTAAGTTGAATCTGCCAGTGTTGTTATTCAAGTATCTAAGGGATTCAGTCAGGGATACAAGAAACCACATGAAGCCCAGAAACTACATTGCTTTGGGAAGGCTCGTCTATGATGTTCTGATTCAAAGCGGGATAGTGGACCATCTGGTATCCTACAACCTGATGGAAGATATGATTGTAGATGTTAGCAGGCCTATGAATGCCAGAAATATAAAGAGCATGGGGATCATCGAGACAGTCTTGATAAATCCAACTCTGGACACTTCTTGGAAAGCTCTGAAGGATCATAGAAAGATGCCCAATGGTCTCTATTTGTTCTCTAAGATAGATCCTTTAGAGGTCATCGCCCATTACCTCTAGGACCTGGCATCTCAAGGGGTGAACATCTCAGAGTTCTCAATGGACTATCTTCTAGAGCAGTCACCTAACTTTATGAAAAGGAAGAGAGACCCTACTGAGAAGTCCAAGAAGTCGAAGACTATGAAGCTGGGAGAACCGTCAGCAACCAGATCGCTTGCGCCTCTGGACTCTTCTACTTCAAGTAAGTCATACCCCTATGAAAATCCTTCTAATTCTAATTTAAAGTAACTATCTTCCTCTCTACTTCACCCATCCTCTACCTATACCCCCTCTGAACCCACCATATATATTCCAACTTCCTTTGAGGCTCACAACTCTAACCCTTCCTCACCCCATGTAATACCTCAAAATTTGCCCTCTCATTCATGCATTCATTTTTAGGTCATTTAACATTTCATATTGCATTTCATCATGTCAATCGGAATTAGATCCAAGAAGCTTGAATATCATCCAAGACACTTTGTGGGTCCTATCTGGGTGATCAGTCAACACAAGGGAATGGCTTGAGATACTTCCAACATGTTCAAATGGGGTCTATTCATCAGTCAAAACGCTAATCTTGAAGGAGCAAAAGTTTGTTCATGAGATGTCATGCTCGCTAGGCGAGCAGAATGGGTCGCCTAGCGAGTCCCAAGAAAAGCCACCAGAATCACCTACGCTCAGAGGAATTTCTTGAACTGTCATGCTCGCTAGGCGAAGCCCACGCGTTTTGAAAATAAAAAAAAATTAAAAAATAATAATAATAATAATAAAAGAAAAACGAAAAAAAACGAAAAATAAATAAATAAATAAATAAATAAAATATAACAGAAAAATCTTGGACTTGGACCTCTCTCATTTGAGCCCATAAAGCCACGAAAATCAGGTTATAAATTCTAAAAAAAATTCAGTGGAAAAACCCTAGAGAGATTCTAACTAATTCAGAGCAAAGAACCAATTCCCTCTCATATAAACCCTAAGATTGTTCTGCAAAGCCAACGGTGCAATTCAATTTCAATCGATCCTCCCCAATCAGGTATGCCCTATTTCCACTACTTTATACTTTCAATCTGAAATTTCTGAATGTATGAGGTATTATGAGAGAATTTGGAAGAGTGGGTATCGTTAGGTTTTGCATGTGGGCACATGTTTTAGTATGTATGTCATGTCTTGATGTGTGGATCCTTGCCCCCTGACTTTGAATTTTGATACCCTTTTGATGCATGTCTTTGACAAGAGGTTTAGGCCTCCTACACTTGGTTGCTTTTTGTGAGCTCTTTTTGTGAATTTTAATGGCATGATTTATGTGGTTACATTCTGATTTGGGGCAACTCTTGATTGCACCCCATCTTGTCACTCTAACCTGTTTGTTGAGTTTTTTGTGAGGGCTCACATGACTCCTGAAAGGATAGCTTGCTTGGCATTCCACTTTATTTGAGGGATACCATTTGGAGATTTATTCTGATTACCTGTATTGACTTGCTTTCTTTGATGGTACCAGCTCGAGAGGTCTCTGGGTTTCTTATTTCTTTAGCTGTTATTACTTCGGATCTTTATCCGTGTGGTAGATCTCTTGATCCTTTATCTTTCCCGCATTTTACCGCTTTCTTAGCTGGAAGACCTCAATAGGAGGCAATGTTTTCTTTTGTTTGTTTACTTTTGTGCCCAAAGACCTCCAAGAAGAGGCATCAGTGCTAAAGACCTCCCTGAAGAGGCAATTGACGGATAAAAGGGATTAGTAATCAATCCCCCGTTATTCAGTGTGTCGTTCTTTATACTCGCACTACGTGTCGATGCTTCAGAACAAAAGCCCAGGATCTTTTGTCCGGTCAGTCAGTGGAGAGGGTTCCACCTTTCTGAATCCCCACTTTTTGCCATGAGCTCACCCTGTCCAGGGTTAAGAGCTATGAGGTCTTATTCTCATTACCCTTTTGATCTGCTCACCCTGACGTTCACTGTCAGTGGTTAAGAGCCCATTTGATTACCTATTCCATGGCTTGTTTGTCGAGGTTGATATGACCCCTCTTGACTAAAGCCCTACCCATATATGTTTGAACCCCCTTGTTGGCATTTTACTTTATGCATGTTTGTTTTGTATGGTGTGATCGTCTCCCCATAGGATTGCTAGGCTTCGTATAGTCTCTCGTTTGCATGTCAATTAAGGTAGCATTGTTCCTTCGTCTAGGACTTCCTTTTTTGCATGAGCATTCCTAAAACACAAACAAACTCATTGATTTTTCTTCTCCTAAGAACACGTTAACTACTTCTACTACAGGCGAGTAAGTCTCCAAAGGTAGAGCATCCGATAGATTGCGTAGTAACGTCGTTCATCTAAAAAACACAACCCTTAACCCGTAGTTAGCCGAACTACGGTTTGCTCTGATTCTCATTCCAGATGAGATACTGTCATACCCCAAAATTTGCCCGTTGATATTACAAGGCATTCTTCAAGACACTCCGACTTGTTCTGCAAGGCACTGACCTCAAAGGAACAAAAGCCCAGCTCACAACAGGCCCAATCCAGAAAATGGCCCAAACTGGCCTGCTCGCTAGGCGAGCAATTCCTTCGCCTAGCGAACACTTCATTATGACACTCGCCCCAGCGAAGCATCAGATCCAGTAAAAGCCCAAACTAGCTGGCTCGCTAGGCGAGCAACTCCTTCGCCTAGCGAAGCTTGCGAATAGCAGAATTTCTGGGCTTCATTCTGAGCCCATTAGGTCATCACGATCACTATAAATAGCCAAGTGTCAGTCATGAAGGGGGAGGACGGAAAAACAGAGAGGAAGACAGACGGAAACCCTGGCACAGAAACCCTGGAGGCTACTTTAGAGAGTTCCGAGTGAAGAAACCCTGAAGGCCGCTCCTCCGCTCCGAAGCTACCGCCGCCCAACTCCATCCGATACCAAAAGCGATCAGTCTCTTCAACATAGCAGCTTAGTTGCAAGCAGGTTTGCTTATCACTATCGTTTTATACTTTTAATCGGTAATCTCTATATACATAAGGCATCATGATTGAAGTTTCGAATATGTAATTTGATTTCACATGCGAATTTAAATATGCTTGAATATCATGAATGTTTGTCCATGCTGTTCCTGTAATCAAGTGCCATACCAGTTCAGGTTTTCGGAGGTCATGCTGCTGTCAAACTCCAAACCCGTGGCCGCTCGCTAGCACATCGCTAAGCGAGCCTGTAGCGAGCATTCGCTAGGCGAAACAGAGTCGAACGGGACAGTGGCTGCTTTGTTTCTTTTCTATTCTGCCTTATGTCTATCTAACCAAGACTTATTATAATTCTGCATCATTTGGCCTGAGATTATGACTGTTGTGTTGTAGTGCAATTTTCAATTATACTTTACTTTGATGCTTTAACCCGTGTGTTGAATTGTGCAAAGGTTTACATATTCCTGAGGAAACGGCCGGCTAGGTATCCCACTTTATGTGTGGGAGATCCTTATGGAGATTCACCCTGAATTACTCAATTGATTTTAATGTATTCATTTCATGGCGAAGATTCACCCTAATGGCTTAATTGATCTTAATGTATTGATTTTAATATGGACCTAATTACCTACTTGATTACGGTTACCTAATTAATTGTAAAACTTTGCCTTCAAATAAGTGATCTCGGATCTCTCTTTGTTACCCTACGATTACGATATTACGGTCATGTCCCGCGAATATGGGGATACACTTAGCAAGACCCTTCGGTTAAATCATCATAGTCCCTCGAACGTTGCCTTTGTCCCTCGATGACCCTTCGGTGTAGCCTACGGTTAAATGATGATAGTCCCTTCGAATGCTAAGGTATCCTCACAACTGTTGCCTTCGATGACCAATCAATGACCCTTCGATGACCCTTCTACATCCAAAGGATAAAACTACTTACTTCTCAATAGTAAGGACAGTTTTACCCTCATAAGGATAGGAAATGTCCAGAAAGACCTCGGACAGGTATAACCCTTAATTGCTCATTCATAACCTAAAACTACTTTTCACACCTTACACCTTTCAAAACCTCCATTAGAAGATCACCACTTGGCATACATTCGCACTAGAATCATTGCCGAGTTATATTTTTCTAAACTATTTTCAAAACTAAACGAGATAACCACTTTGTATACATTCATTCAAGAATCATTACAAAGTTAAGTTCTCCTTTTCAAAACATTTTCTACACATTTTTCAAACACTTTTTCAAACGAGAAAAACATAAATGATTGAGCAATTAAGAGCCCATGGATAACCATGGATACAAAGGGTGCTAACACCTTCCCTTTGTATAATGTACCTCTCGAACCTAAGAATCTAAATTAAGGTATTTCCTGTTCTTTTCCACCTTTCCTTATGGGATAAAAGAAAAGCCGGTGGCGACTCTTGCTAACCGCGACGTTGCGATTAAAAAACACATTAAAGTCAGTTCACCGTATGACAGAACTGGCGACTCTGCTGGGGATATACAAAGAGAGGTCACCTTAAAAAATCATTTATGTTTTCAAATTGTTCCTTCTTTTAAGGGAATTTTTGAGTGAAAGATCCTACACCCGGATCTAGTGTACCTTAGGTAAGTAGCAATAGATCATCGCGACTATCCAGCGTATACTGGAGTGGTCAAAATGATGGCTACGGTTAATGTGACACTTTGGATGTCCTGATGTTCCTCATGTTTACTTGAGGAAAAATTTGGCATTCGCGTGGTGTCATCAAAGCATTAACCAAACCTTTAGAACCCTAATTGACTCATCCTAGCCATTAGAAAGTAGTGAGATAACTGGCTTCGGTTCCGACTGGGGTTGGTTGATACTCGATACTACACTCTGTGAGATTGGACTTTAGGGAAGCTTTGGTCAACCACTTGGCGTTGCACTGAAGTAGACTTAAATAAAGGTCGATGATCTGAGATCCTTCTAGAACCCGGTTACTATTCTAGGACAGGTTGAACCAACCAAACTTCAGTGGGGAGGGTACTTACCTATGGAACTCATGCAAGCCTTAAAACTTAGGAATGATGGTTGTGTGACTTGCTTGTGCTTGTTATTTACTTAACATCATAACATCATAACATCATCATAACATCATGGCATTGAACTAACCATTTCGAGGACTTAGGGATTTAACTTTGCTCTATTTTGTAAAAAAAAAAAAAAAAAGTTTCCTTTTTTTTGGTAGTTTATGCAAAGTTAAATTCCAAAAGTCCTTGAAAACATTTCATGCATTGCATAACATAACATTGCACAACAGGTGTTCTAAAGGGATCAATGTTCTCACGGTTTTCATGCAAGCAAAAAAATGGACCTCGAACAAACTGTCAAGGATCTCCATACTCAGAATGCTCAACTCCAGGAGATGATCTTGAACTTATCCAAGGGGCAGGAGGAACTGAAGGCTCTTTTGCTCGAGAAGAAAAAAGACAAGAAATCTGTGAGGCACATTAACCCGGGAAGAAGGCAGTTTACGAAGATCAATATGACTTTAGCACAAGCACTGCAGGGTATGCTAAAAGCAAACTTAATTACCCTCAGAGATCCTCCTGCAAAACCCAACACTACTTCTCCTAGTTATAACCCCGACGCCAGGTGTGCGTATCACTTTGATAGCCCCGGGCATAATACGAACGATTGTTGGTCGTTGAAGAATAAAATTCAGGATATGATTGACGCCGGAGAATTTGAATTGGATCCGCCTGAGGCTCCTAAGGTCATCACTGCTCCTCTGCCTAATCATGACAAAACTCTTAATGCTATAGAGGATGCTGACAGCGATTGCGACCTGGATAGCTGGGTCTACCCAACAATTGGTGACGGACTCAATAATTGGAAGGCTGAAGACACTATCCCGATTTCCTTTAGTCGAGAGTAATTGTTATTGCTATTTTAGTATTTCAAAAGCATTGTGTCTATACCCGGGGCATAATAGCTAATTTTAAGGGTTTGTCATTTTCATAAGCATATTCATATTCAATAAATCAATGGACTTTTTGCATTCAAATATTGCGCTCTTTATCTTTCTTGTCATTTTTCAAACAAGCTATGTTTTCTTGCACACACTCACGTAACAATTTGCCGATCCATATCCACTCTGGATCCTGTTGGTAATGACTCTGCTACTGTTCATTATGACTTTAAAAAATCCGATCTACCAAGCCGAGGATGGAAGTGGGGAAGATTGTGAAGTCCCTGGAGAACTTGCCAGACTGGTACTACAAGAAGAAAAGACCATACAGCCGCATGAGGAATCAATTGAAATTGTAAATCTGGGTACTGAAATAGACAAGAAAGAAGTCAGAGGTTTCTTGGGACACTTGAATTACATTTCCCGATTCATTCCACACTTGACTGCTACCTGCAAACCCATCTTCAAATTACTAAAAAAGAAAAATCAAGAGATGGTATGGGATGATGAAGGACAAAATCAGGAAGTATCTCTAAGAACCTCCAATTCTGATACCACCAGTTGAAGAAAGACCTCTCATCATGTATTTGACCGTGTTAGAAAATTCAATGAGGTGTGTGTTGGGACAACATGACGAGTCTGGTCGAAAAGAGCATGCCATATACTGCCTTAGCAAAAGGTACCGACTGTGAAACAAGATACTCACAGCTCGAGAAAGCTTGCTGTGCTTTGGCTTGGGCTGCTCGCCGACTAAGACAATATATGTTGAATCATACCACTTTATTGACTTCTAAGATGGATTCTATCAAATATCTATTTGAGAAACCTGCTGTCTCCTGAAAGAGTTATCACTGACAATGGTACTAATTTGAACAACAAGATGATTACCGAACTCTGCACGCAGTTCAAAATAAAACACCATAACTCTTCTCCGTACCGGCCAAAGACGAACGGCGCCGTGGAGGCTGCTAATAAGAGTATCAAGAAGATCATACAAAAGATGACAGTAACGTACAAAGACTGGCATGAGATGTTACCATTCGCTCTCCACGGTTATCGCACTTCAGTGCGCACTTCGACAGGGGCAACTCCGTTCTCTTTAGTCTATGGAATGGAAGCCATCTTACCAGTGGAAGTTCAGATTCCCTCTCTAAGAATCATGAAAGAGGCGGGCTTAGATGAAGATGAACGGATTCAGACTCGACTCGATCAGATAAATTTGATTGAAGAGACTCGCGGCTGTTTGTCATGGGCAGATATATCAGAAGCGCATGACCCAGGCATTCAACAAAAAGGTCAAGAGACGAGTGTACCAAATCGGCGACTTAGTTATCAAGCGTATCATTCTACCACAAAGTGATCCCAGGGGCAAATGGACTCCCACATACGAAGGGCCATTTGTAGTTAAGAAGGTATTCTCTAGTGGAGCCATGATGCTTGCTACAATGGATGGCGAAGAGTTCCCGCATCCTGCGAACGCTGACATAGTTAAAAAATACTACGCATAAAAGAGACCCGCTAGGTCGACGTACTTAGGCAAAAGTGAGGGCATCCCGGCGAACCAAAAGGGTTCGGGCAAAAATTAGGGATAAACATATAAAGACGTACACCCGGCAAGTCGAAAACCTGAAAAGGCGGCTTGAGCAAAAAAGGGTATCTCGGTGGACTGAAAACCTGAAAAGGCGGTCCAGGCAAAAATTAGGGATTAAAGCGTATGACTATGCCCCGTTCTCTGTCTGCTTCAACCAAGTTCAAGGGACTGAACAAGCCAATCACTTCTATCCGACAGCAGGAGATGAGATGCTTGAAGACATAATGACAGTAGTGGAATTAGAATCGATAGGACTTTTTCCGCATAGCTTTCTCTTTGTTTTCCTGACGATTTCCTCTTACTAGGATTTCTGTCTCCTTGTACTCAAATTGCCTATTTACAGGCCCTCTTTCACAATCAATACAATTTCATTTCCAAAAAGATGCTTTTGTTTTACCTTTTCTGTTTTGTTTGCGTAAACGTCCATTGATTTACTTTGAATTGATTTATGCATTTGAATATGATCAATGTTTACCAAAAATGCATGCCTAGAATGGTAATAGCAATTACTACACGACTTCAGGATCAAGGAGAAGGTCTAACCATGCTTCCCAATGAATCCGTTGCTAATTCGATTCCCCGGCAACGCCAGTTATTCCCCAGAAGAAATTGGCATTACTAGACAAATGGGTCATCTCTTCTACCCCCAGCCAGACTCTGTTGAATATCTCTGCCATCAGATCAAAGTCAAATACCCCTAGCTAAGGAAGGGTCATCAATACAAATATCTCCGACCAGAAGACTGAGATTTATTTCCCCAGTAGAGTCCCCTGGAAGAACGTTTCAGACACATAGTGCATTCATTACATCATTTCACATCACATACCTACATACAATTTTCATTCCGCATCATATACATTACGTCATTTCATAACATATACATGTATACAACGCTCTCATTTATTTCAGACGCATAACCCATTCATCACATCATTTCACAGCACACGCATGCATACAACATTTGCATCTCATGCATCATGACATAGCATGAAGCTAACTTTATTTTTCAGGTTAATTATCCTCTTGATACAATCAAAACAAAGGTCCATTCAGACGGACAGCTTTATCAATTACAGGATTCAACTACATCTTTCAGATATACTCCATGTCAACGTTCATTCTGACATCCTCCTAACGATGGCATCTATAAGCCCATCCCAGACATTTATCGCAAATACAACATATACAAATACTAGCAGATATAGCCTAGCGTACGGTTCATTCTGATTCAGCTCAACATATGACTCCTTCAACTCAGATACGATCTAGCGTACGATCCATTCTGACCTTCAACAACTCAGATACGATCTAGCGTACGATCCATTCTGACCTTCAACCACTCAAATACAGTCTAATGTACGACCAAGTTAGACCTTCAAGTCCTCAGATGCCACTCAAATACAGTCTAATGTACGACCAAGTTAGACCTTCAAGTCCTCAGATGCCACTCAAATACAGTCTAATGTACGACCAAGTTAGACCTTCAAGTCCTCAGATGCTGCTCAAATACAGTCTAATGTACGACCAAGTTAGACCTTCATCTCCTCAGATGCCACCTAGTGACAGATACGGTTTAATGTACGACCCAGTTAGACCTTCTGCTACTCAGATGCTACCTAGTGACAGGTACATTTCTGAATTGTAGTCTAGTGTACGACTACCCCTTTTATAAGCAGATTCAGCCTAATGGACGGCTCATTCTGCTCAGACACGGTTTAATGTACGACCCAGTTAGACCTTCTGCTACTCAGATGCTACCTAGTGACAGGTACATTTCTGAATTGTAGTCTAACGTACGACTACCCCCTTTTATAAGCAGATTCAGCCTAATGGACGGCTCATTCTGCTCAGATACGGTTTAATGTACGACCCAGTTAGACCTTCATCTGCTCAGATGCTACCTAGTGACAGGTATATTTCTGAATTGTAGTCTAGTGTACGACTACCCCTTTTATAAGCAGATTCAGCCTAATGGACGGCTCATTCTGCTCAGACACGGTTTAATGTACGACCCAGTTAGACCTTCTGCTACTCAGATGCTACCTAGTGACAGGTACATTTCTGAATTGTAGTCTAACGTACGACTACCCCCTTTTATAAGCAGATTCAGCCTAATGGACGGCTCATTCTGCTCAGATACGGTTTAATGTACGACCCAGTTAGACCTTCATCTGCTCAGATGCTACCTAGTGACAGGTACATTTCTGAATTGTAGTCTAACGTACGACTACCCCCTTTTATAAGCAGATTCAGCCTAATGGACGGCTCATTCTGCTCAGATACGGTTTAATGTACGACCCAGATAGACCTTCATCTACTCAGATGCTACCTAGTGACAGGTACATTTCTGAATTGTAGTCTAGTGTACGACTACCCCCTTTCATCATCAGACACAGCCTAACGGACGACTCATCCTGCAACTCCAATACGGTCTAGCATAAGACCCATTTGGATCTTCAACTCAGATACGATCTAGCATACGATCCGGTCTGATCTTTCATCCCCAGTGAAATCACCCGCTTAATGGAGGTTTCGTTCTGCAACTCAGAGACGATCTAGCGTACGATCCATTCTGATTTTTCATCCTCAGCAAAGTCATCCGCCCAATAAACAACTCACTCTGGTATTCAGATGCGGTCTAGCGTATGATCCATTCTGATCCCTTATCCCCAGCAGCGTGTAACACACTCTGACTCCCCAACGAAGTCGACAGCATAATGGATAACTCACTATACGGGCTAGCGTATGACCCGGTACGACATCCATGTCTTCAGATATCGTCTAATGTACGACGCACTCTGAAGTTCTCATCATCAAATTCCCTGGATGGCATCTTTAAGCCCATCTCCATCAAGACTAGCTCCTGGTTGACAAGTGCAAATTTTTGGGGCATTTTAGTGTTCAATAATCTTCCACCTCCAGACCACGAATGGTGCACATACCATTCTACTCTCTCGGTTCAAGAATATTGAACAGGGGCAGCTGTCATACCCCAAAATTTACCCGTTGATATTACAAGGCATTCTTCAAGACACTCCGACTTGTTCTGCAAGGCACTGACCTCAAAGGAACAAAAGCCCAGCTCACAACAGGCCCAATCCAGAAAATGGCCCAAACTGGCCTGCTCGCTAGGCGAGCAATTCCTTCGCCTAGCGAACACTTCATTATGACACTCGCCCCAGCGAAGCATCAGATCCAGTAAAAGCCCAAACTAGCTGGCTCGCTAGGCGAGCAACTCCTTCGCCTAGCGAAGCTTGCGAATAGCAGAATTTCTGGGCTTCATTCTGAGCCCATTAGGTCATCACGATCACTATAAATAGCCAAGTGTCAGTCATGAAGGGGAGGACGGAAAAACAGAGAGGAAGACAGACGGAAACCCTGGCACAGAAACCCTGGAGGCTACTTTAGAGAGTTCCGAGTGAAGAAACCCTGAAGGCCGCTCCTCCGCTCCGAAGCTACCGCCGCCCAACTCCATCCGATACCAAAAGCGATCAGTCTCTTCAACATAGCAGCTTAGTTGCAAGCAGGTTTGCTTATCACTATCGTTTTATACTTTTAATCGGTAATCTCTATATACATAAGGCATCATGATTGAAGTTTCGAATATGTAATTTGATTTCACATGCGAATTTAAATATGCTTGAATATCATGAATGTTTGTCCATGCTGTTCCTGTAATCAAGTGCCATACCAGTTCAGGTTTTCGGAGGTCATGCTGCTGTCAAACTCCAAACCTGTGGCCGCTCGCTAGCACATCGCTAAGCGAGCCTGTAGCGAGCATTCGCTGAGCCTTCGCTAGGCGAAACAGAGGCGAACGGGACAGTGGCTGCTTTGTTTCTTTTCTATTCTGCCTTATGTCTATCTAACCAAGACTTATTATAATTCTGCATCATTTGGCCTGAGATTATGACTGTTGTGTTGTAGTGCAATTTTCAATTATACTTTACTTTGATGCTTTAACCCGTGTGTTGAATTGTGCAAAGGTTTACATATTCCCGAGGAAACGGCCGGCTAGGTATCCCACTTTATGTGTGGGAGATCCTTATGGAGATTCACCCTGAATTACTCAATTGATTTTAATGTATTCATTTCATGGCGAAGATTCACCCTAATGGCTTAATTGATCTTAATGTATTGATTTTAATATGGACCTAATTACCTACTTGATTACGGTTACCTAATTAATTGTAAAACTTTGCCTTCAAATAAGTGATCTCGGATCTCTCTTTGTTACCCTACGATTACGATATTACGGTCATGTCCCGCGAATATGGGGATACACTTAGCAACACCCTTCGGTTAAATCATCATAGTCCCTCGAACGTTGCCTTTGTCCCTCGATGACCCTTCGGTGTAGCCTACGGTTAAATGATGATAGTCCCTTCGAATGCTAAGGTATCCTCACAACTGTTGCCTTCGATGACCAATCAATGACCCTTCGATGACCCTTCTACATCCAAAGGATAAAACTACTTACTTCTCAATAGTAAGGACAGTTTTACCCTCATAAGGATAGGAATTGCCCAGAAAGACCTCGGACAGGTATAACCCTTAATTGCTCATTCATAACCTAAAACTACTTTTCACACCTTACACCTTTCAAAACCTCCATTAGAAGATCACCACTTGGCATACATTCGCACTAGAATCATTGCCGAGTTATATTTTTCTAAACTATTTTCAAAACTAAACGAGATAACCACTTTGTATACATTCATTCAAGAATCATTACAAAGTTAAGTTCTCATTTTCAAAACATTTTCTACACATTTTTCAAACACTTTTTCAAACGAGAAAAACATAAATGATTGAGCAATTAAGAGCCCATGGATAACCATGGATACAAAGGGTGCTAATACCTTCCCTTTGTATAATGTACCTCCCGAACCTAAGAATCTAAATTAAGGTATTTCCTGTTCTTTTCCACCTTTCCTTATGGGATAAAAGAAAAGTCGGTGGCGACTCTTGCTAACCGCGACGTTGCGATTAAAAAACACATTAAAGTCAGTTCACCGTATGACAGATACGTAGGCATAAAACGTGATGTCTTAGCGAGGACACTCCTCTTTAACCCATAGGTATCCGAGCTACGAAGACTCTGATTCTCATATTCAGATGAGATACGTATGCAGTGGATGCGACATCCGTGCGAGTCATTTTCTTTTGACCCTTCTTTTAGTAGATAGTACATTAGATAAACCCACACCCTTTAGACAAGAACAACAAGAGTGGATCCCGTAGAGTACTACGGATGCGTAGGGGTGCTAATACATTCCCTTCGCATAATCGACTCCCGAACCCAAGATTTGGTTGCGAGACCTTGTCTTTTCCTTTCCCTTTTCCAGGTTTACTTCGAGCGTTTCCTTTCCCTCCTTTGGGATAAATAACGCACGGTGGTGACTCTTCTGTCATTTCTTTCTCGCCGGTTGTTTTTTCGCATCTCCTTTTTCAGGTTGCGACACCCCCTCTACAACAATTCAACCTCACTACAACAACACTTCTGATATCTGAAGCCTTACTTCTGAATGAACCCATCTCACCTCTCTCTTCAAATCCTTCCTCACCACCATATTACGACATATCCTCTAACTCTGAACAGATAAAAATCCCCGACCCTTCATCTCCAACAATGACCCAACTATAAGCCATAACACTATCTAACCAACCTCCATATATCCCAGATACCTCTGTGCCTTCTTCTTCTGAACTTCAAACAAAACCACCTTCTGAACCTCAAACATAACCTTCATCTAAAACCCCAACTGAACAACCCTCTGAACCTACCACTAAAACCATCCACACCTCACTAGAACCCATTAATCTATCTTCTGAACTTGAACCAACCTTCCCCACCCTGGAAGAGTCAGTTGCTTTATTTTCATAATCCTCAGTTGTGAAGCTCAGATCATTGTCTGAACAGTCCAACCTAAGTGATAATCCCTCTGAAGTGAGAAATCACTGGAATGGACTTCTTAGATGGATGACATCTGAGGTCTTCAAGCTGAAAGGCCTCTCTGAACAAGTCAGAAATGACTACATCAGATAAGCTGAGGAGAGGCTAGAGGCTCGTTTGGCCAGAAAAGCTGAAGAGAAAGCACGCCAGGAAGCTGAAGAAAAGGCAAGACTGGAAGCTGAAGAGCAAGAAAGAAAATAAGCCAAAGAAAAGGCTGCCACCGAGGCTGCTGCTGCTGAAGCTGAAGCCAAAGCCAAGGTTGATGCTGAAGAAGCAACACACATTGTTGTATAAGAAGCTGCCAAGGAAAAGGAAGTTGCTTTGTCTTAGGGTGAGACCTCTAACTCTGATCTTGCTCTGCTGGTACTCAAGACTCTAGAAAAACTCTAGAAGGAACAATAGCTTGTGAGAGCCAAACTAGATCAACAAGACTCTATCAACTCCAGTATTCAGACTCTCCTGACTCGGCTGCTTTAGAGGATGCCGCCTCCTCCAAACCCTTAGGCACCTTAAGTTGAATGTTTTGTGTTTTTGTTCTTCTAAGTATTTTAGCTTCTATGTTTTTATCTCTCTGTATCTCTTTCACTTTATCTAATGAAATTTTGTTTTACACTATATGTTTTTTCTCGATTGTCTTTTTAAGTCTGATAAAAAGGGGGGAAATAATTAAACAGCCTTTTAACGAAATTAATATCTAAATCTCATAATGCACTGCTTACATTCTTAAAATCTTAATATATTACGCAGTCTAAGTTCTTGCTGGAAGTATCTAAGCAAAACATCAGAGAAATAAGCTAAGTAACATAAGAGGATCTGGTAAGAAACTCTAAACCTTCTAAAAGTATCAGATTTAGGGGGAGCTTGTTTATCTCAGGGGGAGTGATAATATAGCTGACTCTGAAATTATCTTCCTTTAAGTATTATGAAGTATCAGTGTTTCATCAACAATCTAAAGTTTTGTCATCATCAAAAAGGGGGAGATTGTTAGATTAAGATTTTGAGTCTGCAATTTATCTCTAAGTTTGGATGATAACAAAGGATGAAACATTTTGGTATCTTAATGAAATTCTATAAGTCTGCAAGACTCTAACGATAAACAAATATGATGAAACAACATCTTACGTCACAATAGTCCAGAACAGCTGACTTAGAGTCAAAGGTATTCACTCTGACACTAAAGACAATGATGTCCATAGAATCTGTCATCTGAAGACTCTGAAACTCTGCATCTGAAGGATCACACAAATGAATACTCTGATGATCCTTACATATGAAGAATTTCTAATTAGAGATCAAGCAAGAATTTCTGAAGAAATCACATCAGACAACTATCTGAAGAATACAAGATCCAAGAGAAGAATCTGAATTCTGTGCACTCTGATTCACGCCCAACAGATCAGATCAAGACTTAACAAGAAAGTATTCCAAAAATGGTATGAATCTCTATATGGAGAAAATTTAATACTCTCCTAAACTACTATTTAAAGGACAATAAAATTAATGTCATTAAGTCCCATCATTGGCAAGATATAAGCATCAATGTTCCAATCAACGATATCATCTCCAAGCACTATAATAAGGCCCAACTATCATCACACCGGCACACGAAGCTATTACACAAGAATTCTGCACATCAATATCAAGTCATACACTAAATTCTTGTATCACATTATCACACGAGTTTTTGCTCTAAGTGTGATCTTGATCTTTGTTCTTACTGTGTTCACATTGCTTATCTAGAAGCACGAAACACCTTCTTGTACTTCTAAAATAATTGTTGTAAATTTCCTTAAGTGACTTGTGAAGTTTGTAGACTTGAGAGGGCTAAGAGATCAGTGTACTCTTAGAATTTTGTTGTAATCTTTCTAGATTATTGGATTAAGCCCTTATTAAAGGCGAAATCACCTTGGTCGGGTGGACTAGAGACACTTTGAATTTCAAGCGAACCAGGATAAACTTCTGTGTTGTTTTCTTTGATTTTTGTGTGTGTGTGGTGTTTTCCAAAAGTTTTTATTGTCAGTGAAAATAATTCAAACCCCCTTTCTTGTTTTTCTCTACCTTCATCATTGGCAAGCATTGAAATGGATTCTAAGGTACACAGATGGGTCTTTGAACAAAGTTCTGATTTATGGTGGAACATGTGATGAAAATACTAAAGCAGAAATCGAAGGGTATCTCGACTCTGATTAATCAGGTTGTCTAGATTCCAAAAAATATATTTCTGGACATGTCTTCACTATGTTTGGCACATCAATTAGTTGGAAAGCAACACTTCAGAAGGTTGTTGCCTTATCATCCACTGAAGCGGAATATATCGCCCTCACTGAAGTTGTGAAAGAACCATTGTGGCCTGAAGGTTTTGCTAAGGAAGTAAAACTTCAAGGTGGAGTTATCACTATTAAATGTGATTTTCAAAGTGTTATACACATGTCGAAGAATTCAGCCTATCATGAGCAAACCAAGTATATCAATGCGAGGTTGCATTTCGTCAGAGGGGTAACCGAACGTGGAGAAGTCCAAGTGCTAAAGGTTTCAACATATCACAATGTTGCTGATATGATCACCAAGACATTACCAAGTTGTAAGTTTTTCCACTGTATGCAGTTGATAAACTGCATGAAGAAAGCTAGTTTGTTCCCTTGATGTTATAGAGTTTGTTCCAAGGTGGAGATTTGTGAGATATTAGATCGAACTCTAGTATGGTTGAAGGGTAGCTTCTTGGTTCGAAAATTTGACAGGACCTTAGCATGTCATCAAAGTCTGTTCACATGTTGTAGTCGAAGTATGCTAGGACTGTTAGCATATTGAATTGGGTTTGTTTGTTATACCCAATTGTTTAAGTTGGCTTGTTCTTTAAGCTAACTTGTGTAATGGGCCTGTGTGTAAAATTCCATTAGTTTAGTATATTAGTTTTCTTATAAATATCATACTAGTCTCTCATCATTAAATAAGGAAATCCTAATTAGGGTGAGAGAGGTTATTTGTTATTCTATAACACTTGTAATCTTGTTTCAAAGAGAAAGTAAAGAATAGCAGTTTATAACAAATTTCATTGTGTTCTTATTGTTTTCTTCTTTTATTCTCTTGTGGGTTTCTTACCGATCAAGAAACAAATTATACTTTGTAATTCCAACATCGTTTTCATAACAAAAAGAAAAAATAATATCATGTGTATTATCAATGAGTTAAAATGATACGGTAGTGATAACTTATATACATTACACAAGTAAATGCACTAGAAACAAGAGAATATTAGCTGAAAGAAGTAAAATGCATTTGTTATAAACTTAGAAACAACTAGGTAACAGTCTTCTAACAAATCCATCAAGCATAGGTAACTAACTCTGTTAGTTGATCGTTCTGCAAAGGTTGAATTCTTCAACTAACTTAACTAACTATATCTCGAAAAACACACCACTCTCTCCCGGATAAAATGGATATTCAATTTTATGTGCTTGGTGGGGGCATGTAAGACATGATTGTGTGAAAGCAAGACATCACTTCGATTGTTACACAAAAGTGTTGGTGTATAGAATGGAACACCAAGTACATATAAGAGAGATTCTAACCAAGAAGTTCAGACGTAGAATATGCCAGAGCATGATACTCTGCTTTTGTGCTTTGACGGGCAACTAGAGATTGCTTCTTAGAACTCCAAGAAATCAGGTTTGGACAAAAAAATGCAGGTATCAGAGGATGATCTTTTATCACCTGGGTCACATGCCTAGTCTGAATCATTATAAGTCTTGGGTGAAAACTTTTGAGAAGAAATTGGTGGAGATAATAACAAGCCATGAGTCATTGTACCACTAAGATATCTCAACATTCTTATAATAGTAGACCAATTAGCATCTAGAGGGGAAGCCATAAACTGACAAGCTTTGTTTACGCTAAAGGTTATGTTAGGTCTGGTCAAAGTCACATATTATAAAGAACATATTATAGACCTCTAAAATTAAGGATCAAAGTAAGCCGTATTTGCTCAGCTTGCAGGTGCTTAGCATGAGAGTCATAACTTCATTAGCATTGTTATATTAACCCTTGAAAGGATATCCCTTATGTACTTGGACTATGTAAGTAATATGGAGCCATTGTCCTTACGACTGACTTTACCCAAAAAATATGAAGCTCTGCCAAGTCTCTTTAAAGAAAATTCAACATATACTTTGTTGATTAGACTATGAATAAGAGAAAAGCTATAACTAGTAATAAGTATGTCGTTTATTTGTTGGATTTCTCATTTGTAGGTTATATAAAGAGTGAGAATTAATTTGATTTTTGTCGGCTTCATCATTGGAGAAAAAGTCTCAGTGAAATCAAAACTTTGTTATTGATGATAGCCATTGGCAACCAACCTAGCCTTTTACTTTTGTATGCTACCATACTATTTTTCCTTGATTTTAAAAACCCAACTGCAACAAACTTTTTTCAGTGTGGATGTAAAGTAATGAGTGTCCAGGTTCCATTAACTTTTAAGGCATTAAACTTTGTTTGTATAGCTTGTGCCCGTTCAGGTTTGGTTAGAGCTTTTTTAGCACTAGTTAGTTCAGACTCAAAGTGAGAAACAAAAATGTTAGGTTTTAATTTACCAGTCTTTGCCCTAGTTAACATAGCCAGATCATTCTGAAAGAGAGAGCCAATTGGTTTGCTACTATGAATCAATGGGGACAAGGATATACCAGACATTGTGAAACCTAACAAACATGTTTGAGACATTTAGATCAACATTAGGACTTTGTTCTTTGTTTATAGCAGATGGTTAATATGGTTCATTATCCTCAAGATAATATGTTAAACTGATGCAGCCGCAAGTGCACGGTTGTGCGAAGTAATAAAATAGATATTGGACCATAAAGACCAATGGTTTAAGTACTGAATGCTTGTCCTATCGGTGTATATTGGTAAACATCTTAAAGAAAAGCACTTGAATTAAAATAGCTTAACAGAAAAATCACTTAAATATCAATTGGGGAAAAACAGGACCTAGGGTTACGTCTCATACTCTAGCACAATTGCACGATCTTTGTTACTTATATTACAAGAATTCTGCATAAATTATAGAAAATAGATAAATATGGGCAATACCTTGTTTCACTAGCACATTGCCCCTATGACAAAGAATAATCCACCTGTCTCTGGACAATCAGATTATTCTTTGACGACTCATTACTTTTGATTAGCTATATGTTTTCTCAAATTCTTCCAAGCACTTTGCTATTTTGGACTAGGTTATTTAAAAATTTATGCTCCGGTATCGACACATATTCTTTCAGACTATGGTCGATACCTGAGAACCACTTACTTTTGTAACGGAGTTTAAATGCATGAACTCAGATTATAAAATAACTTTAATTAAAATTATCGCAACCGATAGTAACAAATCATACAGTAGGTCATAAAAGAATGCCCATAACCCCTAGTCCCTAATGAACTACTCACTCATGGTGAGGGCAAACATAATTGAATCGGTATTCATTATCAAGTTCATATTTAACAATCACAACAAATGAATAATTGAAATAGTATGGATAATAAAACTTGAATTATGATTAAAGTTTGATCCATAATTGCTCCCTTGGAGACTTGAGTCATAGAGAAAAAGAGAACAAATAATACGTAGAAACTTGGAATAAAAATTGTGATAAAAGTTAGGATCCTAAAACTCATAACAGACTATGAGTTTTATAGAAAAAAGTAAAATTGCATCTAAATCCTTGACTTAAATGACTATTATTCAGATTTGTATCTGAAATATTATCTAAGCGGCACAATAAAAGAGAATCGGTTTAAATATGGAAACATGACAATTTTCTCTCACCTCCCCGGTACGGCCTGTAGCAGCTACTACGGATGGTCATAGTAGGTCTCTTCCTTTTGTACCAAGAGATAAGCAAGGAGACGCTTAGGGTTTTTGATTGCTACGGGTGGCCTTAGTAGTCCCCTAGTTTTTGTATGGAGAATTTTTGTCTTTCTTTGTTTTTCCTTATTTTGCTATCTTTAATCCCTCTTTGTCTTGGATGCTCATTAGGCCCTGAAAATAGAAATAATTCACAACATGAAACATTGTAATTGAAAGTAAATATAACAAAATGTGATAAAATATTAAGAGAAAACTACCAGAAATAACGATGCAGATACCACTTATCAAACTCCTCCAAACTTAGATTGTTGCTTGTCCTCAAGCAACAAAGCTTGCTTTTATGAGTTTTGGATCAAGAGATTAACATCATGATAAAGCATACAAAAACGAAGTCAACGATGCTCATACATGAGTCTTGGTTCCGATCGGCTAGGCCTAGTTCTCTTGGTAATCACTTGACAACAAATGTATTCGCAAGAACACTAACTATGGTAGAACCATGGAACTAAGCTTCCCTTTCGGACACCTCTCAATCTATGCTTTGGGCTTAAGTCTTTTTTTCCTATTTTCCCTCCCCCTTTCATTCGGAAAATCATTATTAAGACATTTTATTTATTTATTTTTCCGCATACACAAGACTTGTCAGAAATTTTTGCTTTTGGCACCTTTTTTCCCGACGAATTTATGCACTTTGGCGTTTATTGGTCCACTTTGGGACGACACTTTGAGAATTCAACCATCGTTAGGCTAAATAATTAGGTGAGGGTTACCCAACTTAGAAGGTAGATTCCTTTTTATTCTCTTTTCATCTTTTTGGTGCCCGAGATTATGGTTTCATAACCAATCTTACATGTACGCGAGTCTAAATTATGTCGGACTATCACTTAGAATTAATTAGGGGTATTTTTTATAAACCAAGTACTATGGCATAAATCTACACGTTGGACTCGCATCCTACTCCGGGGAACCTAGGGTGTTCGGGTAATACCTAAGTTTTCAAAATTTCTCAATGTCCCTAGTCCTAGCATTTATTCTCTCAAACTCTATATAATTTCATGCTTTCCCCACAACCGAAGCTTTTCATGAAATAAAATTGCATGGTCCTAATTTGGGAAAAGCTACGAAAAAATGGTTTTTTTAAACAAATAGAATTGATATATCTAAAAACAAGAAAGAAAACATGAACATAAAAATAAGATAAAATAAAAATGAAAGAAAATTAAAGAAGTACCCCCCCCCCCCTACCCGAACATGAATCAAACATAGTCCTCAATGTTTTAGCGCAAGCAAGAGGGAGTAAACTCACAAGAACCTCACTCGGGAGGAGGGAACCGCAATATGAGTTGTTGCAACATCAGTTGGACATCATCCAAGACTACTCTTTATCTTGTTTTCTCCTCCTTCATAAACTTTTTATCAACTGGAAACAAAATAAAACAACAAGAAAACAAATTAGTGCAAAAAGTATGGGTTGCCTCCTACATAACACTTTGCTTAACATCAGTTTAGCTCGACGGTCGATGAGTGAAAGCACTCATGGTGGCTCTTTCAAAAATGATTCCTCAACCTCACCTTCAGTAGTATTAGGTTTCCATGCCCACTTATCAAGTTATCTCTCGTATACACTACTCTTCTTTTTATTCTTCATGTGGGGTGGTTTATACATATGAACATGTAAGGGTGGTTTTGGTTCCATCCTAAGTATCAAATTTTCGGGTTTAGATATAATTCTTTCATCCCCCACCTCAAAGATCAACCTTCCACTCTTAACACCAATAATTTTCTCAGTCTCATGGTTGTCTAATATTCTTTTTTTAGACAAGACCTTGGATAATGGTACATTAGTAAGAATCTTTTCGATTATTTCCACATACCTTTTGGATTAGGTGTCTACCTTAGCTTACATAAATCTTTGTGGGGAAGGGATATGTGGCTTTTAGGGAAGAAGATCAACATAAGGCGTGTTTCCTTCTCTACCTCTTCGACAACCTCCTTTTCGCACTACAACAAATAACACTTTTATGATGAAACTTTCACCTCGAACAATAAAAACCGAGGTATAAATCAAAGGCATACTATTTTTTATAATTTAAAAAAATAAAAACCCATACATTCCCTCGGTTTTTCATAACACCAAGGTGAAAAAACAACTCAGTATAAGCTTTGATTCCCATCTATCGCAGTTTATGATTTTATTTGTTTATAAGTGTAAACAAAATATTCTAATCCTTTAGTTTTCTATTAAACTGAGGAATAAAATAATAATATTTTACTATAAAAGCACTTAAACAAATTTTACCTTAATCCTTATTAATATGAAGTCGCCCCAAACTCGCAAGCATCATTCTTTGGGATGGATTGCAAGACAAAAGAATCTTCAATATCCTACTATCTTTAATAAAACATTTTTTATGCCCTTGCAACCTCTCACATAATGGTGTTGATGTTATTGTTATTTTATTTTTGGAATAACCCTCAGTTAAAGAAGGGAGCTCAACCTTTGAAGAATACTCAGTTGATAGATTGCAAGTACAGAAAATCATTCTTGCTTCAAGTTACACAAAGAAGAGATCTTAACCAACATAAAAGGGAGCTTAACCAATAAGGAAGGGAGCTTAACCTTTGAACAAAGAAGGAAATGCAACTAAATAAGGGTATCAACGAATATATTTAGTAATAAGAGCAAATATTTTTTGTAAACAATTTATTTTAATATTTTGTGTAAGCAATCTAATTTCAAAAAAACAAAATTATTCACCTCGATTTTTGTCATCACTGAAGTAATAGTTAAAAGGAGATGATAAAAAACCTCGGTTTTATAATAAAACTAAGGTGTTTAATAATCATATTTTACTATAAAAATACTCGTTAAATAGATTTTACCTTAAGACTAACTTATATGTAGCAACCCTAAAGAGAGAAAATATTCACCACCGTCCATTTGATCATAAGTTGCTACTACAGATCTCTGGGATGAATTACAAGTGCAGAAAATAAAAAAATTCATTGGGAAACAGATCTCTAGCATCTTGCATGGGACCTGGGCATGGAAAATAAAAATTTCATTGGGAAACACATTTTACAATGTATTTTTAATATTCTGTGTAAACAGTGTAATTTTAAAAAAATAGCTTATTCACCTCGGTTTTCTTCGTGGCCGAGGGGATACTTAAGTTTTTTTTTTACTATATTCAACGCCCTTAAATAAATATTTGTCGTCTATTTAATGTTTATCAATGCTCAAGAATATTCCATTAGTGATCCGCGTGAAACATAAGGGACATCTATTATAAAAGCATGCTGAATATTGAAAATCTAACCTATATGGAACATGAAGCGCTTGAAATATAAAGATGTTTGAAAAAGTTCTCTAAGATGGATAACAAGAGCAGAAAATTACTTGGGTTTAAGGTTTGTTTTCTTAAATATTTATTTGAGCACAAAATCATATATTTGAATATTGATTTTATTTATCTAACCCTTATTTTATTTTGCTTCAGAATCAAATGTATGTAAAGCCTTGGAGAATATATTCGCACCAACATTTGATCTTCACCCACCTAAGAACTTTGATTTTTATCTATATCTATAGGGACTTTTATTTTTATTTTAATACTTTTTGTAAACAATGTAATATTCTGGTTAAACAGTGTAATATTCTGGGTAAACCATATAACAAGTGCCTTTAAAAAAAGAAATAATCTTACCCCTTGGTTTTATTTGTAAACCTAAATGTAAGATAAGCTAATTTTGAAAATAATAAAAGTGTCGTTGATGGGGCTCGAAACCATGTCCATATAACTTCACCTCTCGGTTTTATTTCCACTGAGGTGATAAGTGGCGAGTTTTCATGTCGCCCTTTGTTACCTCGCTTATTTTTAGCCGAGGTATTATGCATTTTGTGTCCGAGGTAAAAAGTGCTTTTTGTAGTAGTGTCGGTAGATTTTCTACCTTTTTCTCACCATAACTCTCCTCAACCTTTTTTACCATTCTCCCTAGAATTTTCAACTTGTTTTTCACTTCTGGTTGTTACAACATTCACATGTCCCTTGGGGTTTTGCTCGGGTTACCCCATAAATGACTTGGATGGGACGGAGGAATCAGCTTGTTGTTGAGCTGCTTGGGAGATTTGAGTCTCCAACATTTTGGTATGGGTGACAATATTATCAACCTTAGTGTTCAACTGCCTAAGTGCCTTACTGGTGAGGAGGTTTTGATTTCTAAACTCTTAATTTATGAGAGTTTGTGTTGCTACAAAAATATCCATTGTAAATTCCAAGTTAGAGTGAGCTTGTGTCTCAATAAAATTCTCCATTAACATTTAAAGGTTAGACTATTGGGAATTTGGTGGTTCCTCAAAATACTGGGAGTGGTGATTATAGAAAAAAATTGGGTGATCTAACCACCATGGATTGTAGGTATTGAGATACGAGTGTTCATGGTTATTGTTCATATAACTTACCATATTTTTTATAGACCCCATGCATACCATAAAAGAAACAACAACAAAAAAATAAAAAGTTGTTATAATCTCGACGATAATAAAATAAAATAATCAAAACGAGTTCTTTGCATACACGGTCAACGCGAGAGCTACAACAAAATAAACACGGAAAAATAAATAGAAAAATAAAGCTCTAGTCTATACGGTGATTAAACTGTAATTCAATATTAAACGCAATTGGTCCCCGACAACGACACCAAAAATTTGATGCAGCCGGAAGTGCACGGTTGTGCAAAGTAATAAAATAGATATTGAACCACAGAGACCAATGGTTTAAGTACCGAATTCTTGTCCTACGGACCATAGCAGCTACTATGGGTGGTTGTAACAGGTCTCTGCCTTTTGTACTAAGAGATGAGAAAGGGGGAACCTAGGGTTTTTGGCTTCTACGACCTGTAGCAGTTGCTACAGGTGGCCGTAGCAGCCCCTTGGTTTTTGTATGGAGAAATTTTATCTTTTTTTGTTTTGCCTTGTTTTGCTTGTCTTTGACCCCTCTTTATCTTGAATGCTCATTAGGCCCTGAAAATATCAAGAATGCATAAACCAAAGCATAAAACATGTTAATTGAAAGTAAATAAAACAAAATGCGATAAAATACTATAAGAGAAAACAACTAGAAATAACAATGCAAAGACCACTTATCAGGAACCAGGTATATTAGGTCTATTGTTAGAATTAACAGGAGTAGGGTGATGTGGTTCGTTATCCTTAAGATAATTTATGGAACCATTCCTGTTAGCTAAAGGTACTGGTGTTGAACCATGTGGGTTGTCTAAAGGGATAAGTGTTGCAGTATTATTGACCTCGACATTCTGAGAAGGTAAAGGGTATTGTACATTGAGTTATTTTGAATTCTTGAGTCATATAGACTAGGAAGATTACTTTGAGTTATAGATGGACAGTTTCAAAGAGCCTTGTCTACTGAATTAAGTACAACTAAGATATTATAATCAAACATATTATTAGAAGTCTGGGCATTGCACGCATATATAGGTTGGACTTTAGTAGGGTAGGGCGGGTATAACATAAAGCACTGTGAGAAAGAAAAATCATGCTTGTGAAAAGTAACATCCTTAGAGAGATATATCTTGCCTTCTTTACTCAAACATTTGAAATATCTATGTTAGGGTGATACACCAAGATAAATGCATTATTGACTAGGGGTGTTCGTGGGATGGTTTGGTTCGGTTTCGAGAGAATTCGATGCCCAGACCGATATATATATATATATATATATATATATATATATATATATATATATATATATATATATATATATATATATATATATATATATATATATATATATATATATATATATATATATATATATGGTTTTGATTGAATTTGCACATTTTTGCGATTAAGCCCAGACCGAACCAAACCGAAAAACAATAGGTTGATTTGGGTTAGATTGATTGGATACATTAGAAACAAATGTGCAATGATATATTTAAACAAATATATCTAATTTACATCAATTCATTCTCCATAATAATATAAAACTCCTTTTTTTTTTGTTTCTCCATATAGGTCGTGAATGTCACAAATGGTGTTTCATTTTTTTCTTCTTGAAGTTGAATATCTTATTCTAGTTTCCATGACAATAATGATATAAATTATATGAAATAAAATGGTTGTTTTGGGTAGACGGGCTTGCAGATAGAATTTTGGAAATCTGATGCACAAACCAATTAACACCGGGTTTCATTGGTTTGGTTTTTTCCCGAACTAAAAAATGTCTAACCTAAACACCATGGTTTGGTTTGGATTCTAGTTTGGTTTGGATTTGCTTGAACCAATGAACACCCATATTCTAGACTTTTAAGTTTAATTTTATTTTTATTATAGTCCGAGTAAAGGAAAATAAGAACAACCAAAAACTTTTAGTGTCTTGTATTCTTGCTAAAAAACACTAAAAGGTTGACTTCCTTGTTTTCAGTCAAGGAGAGCCTAAAACAATTGATTAGAGTGTATGTTATGTATATCTTGTCTCGTGTTTACTTGTCATTTACCCTCCTATCATTCTCCTATTTATAAGTCTCAACCTCCTTCTCTTTTCCCTTGTTTTACTCTATATATTCCTCATAAATACATCTGCCAGTAACGTTCGTCGTCCCTATAATTTCTATGTAACTTCTGCCTATTCAATAATTATAACGCCCCTGTCATAACGCATCATTCTGTAATTGTTTCTTATGACCTTTCAAATGACATCTTAGCCTTGTCGTCGAATCTAAATTGCACAAACTAGATCATTCCTGGCTTACATGAGGTTGACTCCGTCTTGCTTATTTTGATACCCTAAGCGGATTTCGATTCGTAGGTATAAACACGGCTACCTGACCTATTAACCTCACCATACTCGGTTGTCTCACCAACTCTGCCTTAGATAATTCTGGGATATACATAAGCCTCTCGATCATGAGGCTCTTCTAGAGTGAAGTGTTCATACAAACAATCTTGGAATTCCCCTTTTCCGAGATCGAGGTTCTGCTCGGATTTTATCAGCTACTTTAATGATGACAAGAATTTTTCTCTCCTCTTCATGATGACTTTTATGGGAACTCTCACTTTCATCATTACCCTTTGATACAAATTATTGACCGTTACAACTTTACTACTTTAAAAGGCTTAGTTTTTATTCAAATGTTTTTTTCAAGCTACCTTCTCCCTGGGCGTCTACCAACTGACCTTTATTCCTTCAGAATTCATGTATCATTTCTTTTATGCTATTTTTATTATGTATTCATATTCAATTGTTCTTACTGCTAGTGATAGGAATAGGATTTGGAATGCCTGTATGCAAGAGTGTGAGGGTTATTTGAATAGAGTGGACTTTGACCGAATTATTAGAGAAGTTTATGGTGAAATCCCTTCACCCACTAGTAACGTTGATTTGGAGTCTTCCTCCTCAGGTTTTTCGAGTATTCAGGTGGAAGAAACAAGATATTTGATAGATAAATAAGTTTTGAGTTATGACCATAATATTATCGACGAAAGTTATATCTCGAAGCTTCATTCCACTACTTTAATCTCTTCCACTGGAAATAAAGAGGACGTTATACTGGAACCATGTGTAGTTGGTGAAAGTGTTTGTATTACTCTTCCCAAAGAAGTGTTGGAGGATTATTTTTATTTTTATTCAAGAGTCATTGAAGACTTTAAAGTCCGCATTCCATTTACCGACTTCGAATATGATCTTCTCAAAACCCTAAACATAGCCCTCTCACAATTATGCCCTAATGGATGTGGATTTATTAAGGCTTTTGAGATTGTATGTGGTACAATGGACATAATGTTGACCTTAGGTTTATTCTTCTCATTCTTCGATTTAAAGGGTGCAGAAAAAGGAGGTTGGGTTTCCCTCAGTGGAATTCCGGGAAAGAGCTTCCTACAAGCCTACACTACTAACTATAAGGGTTTTAAAGATAAATTCCTTTGAGTTAAAAGTGGGAAAAGATGTCCCTATGTTATGTATGATATAGATTGGAACTATCATTTTTCGATCTATTTGTTGGACAATCCTTTGCATATCTCTGGTTTTGACAATGACAAATTAAATAACTTGGAACTTTGATCTTTGGCCGTTTTGGATACTTTCCGGGTAGCGGAAGTCAAAGATCTTTTACAGATGATCGATGATCCCGAACAAATTTCTAATTTTTTGGGTAATGTCCACATATTTATTTATTGCTCTAATATGATGTCATTAGTCATCCTTTTTACTGATTCTGGCTTTTTTATTTCAACCAACATGACAAATCTCAAACTCTCCGAACAAAAGAAGTTGATGGACGAGGCTAGGGCGAGGAGTGGAGATCAATCTGTTTCGAAGAGTGACCTCATTGGCATTCAAACTCGAGCCCATAAAAGAAAGAATTTGGATGTTACTAAAGTGGCTTTTGTCATATCGGAGCTCCAACTGACCTCTGCCCCTACCTCTGAGGATCTAAAGCCCATTTCTCCCAAAAAAAATAAAGACTCTGATGAGTGATGACGTTAGTCAAACTGACTTGGCAATTACCACTCTTGTGCAAGATTTAGGTAGCAGCCATAAATTTAAACCTTCTTCCGAGTTTAAATTTTGGTCTAATAGCTTTGACGGGTTGAGGTATCTCTATGATCACTTCAACGCAACTGAGGATTTCGAAAAGGTAAAGTTTATTGGTGCTCAACAATTGACCAAAAACTTAAGGGCCTACTTGATGAGATGTGCAGTGATGGCCTGAGGTCTTTTCAAAGTGAGTGATGCTAATGAGAAAAATGAGACTCATCTTTCCAAAGAGGTAACTCAACTAAATGTCGATTTAAAGGTCCAGACTGAAAAAGTGAAGGAGATGAACAAGCGGTTGACAAAGATGAATAAGCAAAAGGAAAGTTGGGAGTCTCAATTGTCAAAGATGACTAAAAAGAAATACGTTATTGAGTCCAAGTTCTTGGAGATGGAAACATCAAATGCCGATTTGGCCCAAGAATTAGAACAAACTTGGGCTCTCAATGAAACTTTGAAGAAGTCTCTACAAGATGCCCAGGTAGACCTGCTTTCTGCTGGTGATGAGGCCTTTGAAAGATCCAAAGCTAAAACTTTATGCATCGCACCAGACTTGGACATATCAAGGATGGATTTTTCAAAACGGTGGTGGATGGGCAGCTAGTCGATATGGAAGAAGCTTCCCTTGAAGCAGAGAGTCCCAAGGACGTGACGTCGGATAATCAGACATTGGAAGTCTGAAGTTTAAATTTATTTTTTTGTTATTGGCCATCAACAGTGATGTGCACATTTGTATTTCTTTAAACAACTTCTCCACACAACAATTTAAGCCTTTCAAAGGCTTTCATTACGATGTTATCTATTTTTTCTATGTGTTTTGTCTCATTTCTAATATCTTATTTGTTCCTTATCTGAGTCACATATTTTAAGTCCTTAACCATAGGCTTTAACCGACTTCCTAGGTCGGTATACATATTTATCCATTTTTTATCATAGAAGAGTCCTAGACCGAACGCTTTATTAATATTTCCCGACCGTAGCCGATCATGTCAAAGGCTTCAAGTTACTTTGACTTCAGTTAGGCCAGAGGTTTTATTAACGTTAACCGACCGCAACCAATTATGCCAGAGGCTTTAAGTTGCTTGGACTTCAGTTAGGCTGGATGTTTTATTAACGTTTCCAAACTGCAATCAATTATGCCAGAGGCCTTAATTTGCTTGGACTTCAGTTAGGCCATAAGATTTATAAACATTTTCTGGCCGCAACCGATAATGCCAGAGGTTTTGAGTTGCTTGGACTTCAGTTAGACTAGAGTTTTTATTAATGTTTGTTCACAGTCGATTATGCCAGATGCTTTAAGTTGCATGGACTTCAGTTAGGCCAGAGGTTTTATTAATGTTGTTAAGCCGCAACCGATTATGCCAGAGGCTTTAAGTTGCTTTGACTTTTTCTTGGATCATGTTTTAGGATCTGCTTTATAAAGACATTTGTTTTAACTATGGGTGTCACATTAAAATCCCCTGCCCTTCCTTCGATGTGATTGCCACTGATTCCTTCATGTACTTCCTTTGTGATCTTCTTCTGAGATGCACCTCAACATAGGAGTCGATCTACCCATCTTGTATAATTGGTCGGCCATGATGAGGTACCTTGCAGATATCCTTTTAATGCGGTTGACTTATATTTCTTCTTCGGGAAGCTCATTCTGAGTCAAATATCAAACGATAAGCGTCATCCAACCCCTAGTCTCATTCAATGTCATAACTTCCTCTACTTCTGTACTTGGCATTTCTTGGGTTTCTTGAATTAATATTTTGTTTAACCAAGTGCCTTTGGTGCTTGCTAACCGTTCCAAGAGATCGACTATGGTATTCTCCCCTTTGGGGATGTGGTTTATCTCAAATTCTTCAAATGTTTGGGACATCTTGAGAGATTTTGCAAATATCTTATCAACAACAGATCCTTTGTCTGAAACTCTCCCTTAACTTGGTTGGTGATCAACTGTGAGTCAGTTTGGACCAATAAATGTGTCACTCCGACCTCTCTTACTAACTCCATTCCTTCAATTAAAGCTTTGTATTCTTCCATGTTATTGCTAGCCTGAAAATTAAAACATAAAGAGTTTTCAAGTATTAGTTCACTCAGTCTTTCTAGCACTATCCTGACTTCACTTCCTTTGAGATTAGAGGATCCATCCATAAATAAAGTCCATATGCATGAACATTCTTCTGAAACCGGAGCAATTAACTCGTTCAAGAAATCAACAAGGATTTGAGACTTAATTTTACATCAAGGTACAAGCTTTATATCATATTCTGACAACTCTATCACCCAGGCGACCATTTTCCCCGCCAAATCTGAATTTTTCAAGACTTGTTTAATAGGATAGTTGGTTCTGACGATAATGTGGTGTCCTTGGAAATAGTATCTCAATTTTTGAACTGTAATTACTACTGCCAATAGGAGACGTTCAATCTTCTGGTGACGTAATTTTGCTCTTCTCAGCACCTTACTAAAAAAATACACCATCTAGCAAAGAAATGGATCGACCTATCCCCTACACAAGATAAAAAATGATGTAAGGCGGCCAAATGCCTTGTTAAACGTTGTACCTCTTTTACTGTCGACTGACTCCTCATGTCAATGATTTCCTAACATTTATCCAGGTTCGCTTGGATCCCTCAGTTGGTTAACATAAATCTAAGGAATTTCCCCGCTTGTACTCCAAAGATACATTTGTTCGGGTTTAGCCTCATATGGTAACCATGGATTGATGCAAATGTTTCTTCTAAGTCCTTGACATTCTTTCCTGTATTCCGGGGTTTTTGCCACCATGTACACCTCCGGGTTTTGTCCTATATGTGAGGCGAACACTATATCCATCTGTCTCTGGTAGGCAGTCCCTGCATTTTTTAGCCCAAAGGGCATCACCTCGTAATAATAATTGTTCATGTTAGTCATAAATGTTGTTTTAGGGGCATCCAATGGATTCATTTGAATCTGGTTGTACCCTGAGTAGGCATCTAAAAGATAAGAAGACGAAAACCGGAAGCCCAGTTGATGAGCCAGTCAATATGAGGAATTAGGTAGGGATATTTTGGGTATGTTTTATTCAAGGCGGTGAAGTCCATACACATTCACCATTTTCCTGATTTCTTCTTCACCATAACTATGTTAGATAACCAAGTCGGGTGCCTTATCTCCTTAATAAAGCCTACCTTCATGAGCTTTCCGACTTCATCTTCTACAACCCTTCTATTTTCTTCGCCATCCTTTCGCTTTCTATGTGCTACTAGTTTGATGGTCGGGTCCAATGCTAGATGGTGACAAACTATGTTGGGGTCAATTCTGAGCATATCAGCCGGTTTCCATGCGAACATGTTTAAGTTCTCCCTCAATATTTTGATGATATCGGCTTCTTCCTCGTGGGATAGACTAGATCCAATATGAGTTATTTGCGATGATTGGGCATTAACCTGTACTACCTTTACATCCTCAATAGGTGTAAGACTATCCTCTACCTGATCTTCCCTTGGGTCGATGTCAACTAAGTTCACTTTTACCTGACCGTCTCTGATTGGCTCATGAGTGTGACTTCTCCTCTTAAGCCTCAGACTATCTTTATAACATTTCCATGATATCCCTTAATCACCTTTTATTATTTCTACTCGGCCATCTTCTAGAGGGTATTTTAACGTGAGGTACAGAGTGGACAACGCTGCCTCCAGAGCATTAAGGGCCTGCCAACAATAACATTGTAGGGCGATGCATCGTTGATAATTAAGTACTTCACCAAGACACTTTTCGCATTTTCCCCATTACCAAGAGTAGTCATCATGGTAGAATGTCTCACCACCTACACTGGTTCTTCTGAGAATTCGACTAACGAACCTATAAAGGGTAACAACTCGGTGATAGCAAAGTTCATTCCCTTGAATGCCTCCTAGTATAAAACGTCAGTCGAGCTTCTCGGGTCGATTAGAACTCATTTCACGTTCCATGTTCGGATTTTCCCTTTGATTAACATCGGGTCATCTTCATAGGCTAACACAGTTTCAACGTCTATTTTAGAGAAAATGGTTGTGGCCTGGTTTTCCCTCTTTTCTGAACGAAACTCATGTCTGACGTGCATTACTGTCCGGGCATATCTTTTTCTAGCTGAATTGGTTTCTCCTCCTCCTGTAAATGCTCCGGCAATGGTGATTAATGTATGATGAGTCATTTGGGCTTCGCGGACTTTATCCATGCTCTTCCCCTTCTTCTGTGTAGGGTTGTCTGAGCTGATGTCTTCTTGGAGAGGAGTTATTTTTCATGACTGTCCTCCGACGTCTTTAACATAGTATAACAACCGACCTCTATGAATTAAGGCCTCAATTTATTTATTTTAGCTGATGACAATTCTCTATATGGTGTCCATAGATTATGTGGTATGCGCGCCATGCATTGCCATCTTTTCCCATCATAGTATATACCCCATTTGGTTGCCCGGGTATGGGGAGTAACTTGAGATGGTAAAGTTCTCTTAGGATATCTGCTTGTTTGGCCTTTAGCGGTGGGTACTCAGCTTCTTTGTCAGTCGGACGCCGGGTTAACCTCATCATTGACTGATCTCGGAGTCCAGACGTAGGATAATCATTCATATGCTCGGATCCTTCCTCTTTAACTCGCACCTTTTCTTTTCCTTCTCGTGACCTCTTTTCCATGTTACTTTTCTCAACTTTTATGTAGCATTCTAATCTAGTAATAACCTCATCCATGATAGATGCTGGTTTTTGAGCTAGGGATTCATTGAACTGGTCTGCTTTAAGACTGTGTTGAAATGCTCTCACAAAAATTTCTTGATTTGGATGTGACACTTTTATGGTATCTTCATTGAACCTTGCTAGATACTCTCTAAGGGATTATGAGTATCCTTGTCGGACATTAAACAAAATGGTAGTCGACATTTTCCTATGTTTACTTGCTGAAAAATGTGGTACCAGTTTCTTAGTTAAATCCTTGTAGCTGACAATTGAACATCTCGGTGGAATCATGAACCATTGTAGAGCACCCTCTTTAAAGGTCCCAGACACGAGCTTACATTTGAGTGAGTCAGAAGCCCCTATTATTTCCATTTGGTTATTGATTACAATAATATGCTCACGTGGATCACTTTTACCATTGAAAGACACTAGCGACAGTAGCTTGAAGTTATTTGCAACTTGATCATCCCATATAGCTTCAGATAAAGGATGGGAATCCAGAGGCTTCTATTTTGTATCCCCTTCATGAAGACTTTGTGTTTGCAAAACCTACACACTGTCTTGCAAGGTTTCATTTTGCTGACAAAGTGCTTCCACCACTTCGAGCAATTGAGCCATATCTGATGGAGGAGGTGGATTGATTTGGCTGGGAGATGATCCTGACATCATCCAGCTGAAGTATTAATGATTTTGATGATGGTTTTGTGTGTCTTGGGTAAGTTTTACCGAGGCCCCACGGTGGGAGCCAAAAGTTATTGCTAAAAAACACTAAAAGGTTGACTTATTTGTTTTCAGTAAAGGAGAGCCTAAAATGATTGGTTGGAGTGTCTGTTATGTATTTCTTATCTCTTGTTTGCTTGTCCTTTACCCTCCAAGCATTATCCTATTTATAGTCCCAACCTCCTCCTCTTTTCCCTTGTTTTACTCTCCATATTCCTCATAAATACATCTGCCAGTAACGTCTATCGTCCCTATAATTGCTATGTAAGGTTCGCCTCTTCAATAATTATAACTCCCATGAAATAATGCATCATTATGTAATTGTTTCTTATGACCCTTCAAATGACATCTTAGCCTTGTCATTAGATCCTACTTGCACAAACTAGATTATTTCCGACTTACATAAGGTCGACTCCATCTTGCTTATTTTGATACTTTAATCAGATTTTGATTAGTAGGTATAAAAATTACTATTCGACCGGTTAACCTCACCATACTCGACTGTCCCACCAACTCAACCTCAGGGAATTCTGGGATGTATATCTTTTACTCAGGTTGTTTACCATATAGAGCACGGAAGGGTGAGTGAAACCTAGTCAATATAGAAGAAGGAAGTTTGTTAATTAAACACACAGGAGTAGTAAAACTATGATCCCAAAAGGTTAAGGGTATGGAAACATGAGCCAATAAGATAAGAACCATTTCAACTATATTCCTATGTTTTCTTTCCCATTTTGGTGAGATGCATGGGTCAACGGATATTATGATTTATAGTCTGCCATAAATTTTGTAAAGGGCCTAAACTCACCGCCATATTCATATTAAATTGACTTAATTATGGTCTTAAATTTCATTTTGACAAACATTTGAAAAGGTTTGAAAGCTTGCAAGGCTTCAGATTTTTGTTTTAGAAAATATAACCATGTATATCTAGTATAACCATCCACAAAAGCAACATAATACCTATAACCAGAGCTAGATAGATAGGGAGAAGGACCATACAAATCAGTATAAATCACATAAAAAGAGTTATCATAAATAGTAGAAGTCATAGGTGCATGAAGACTATAAGATTTACCAAGGTTACATGATTTTCACAAGAAGGAAATATGTTTATTAGATGTAGGAATCTTACACAACTTAAGTACATGTTTGACATAATTGAAATTGGCATGCACAAGCCTATGATGCCAAAGATAACTAGAATTGAAATTATTCAACTTATTTAAAGTTGACTTGGAAGCAATGTAACTTTGAATACTAGGAGGAATGCACAAGATCTTATTTATGCAGTGTGAGCTTGAAAGTTCAAATGATAACTTTGGAAAGCAATATAGGCCACTATCATCTAGAAAGCCCTCAACAAGAATTTTTTTAGAAGCCTTATATTTAACACAACTTTATCATACTGAAATTCAAAGATAACATTGTTATCATTAGGGAACTTTGAAACTGACAAAAGATTTATTGTGATAGAAGGTACGTCTAAGACATAGTCTAAATTTAATTTATGATTAGGGGAAAACTTAGAATAAAAGTAGGTTGAACCAACAGATTTTGTCGAAAGAGTTTGACCATTACCAACAGAAACTTTGTTAAACCCTAAATATAGACTTTTGTTTTGTAAGTAAGAGACATTAGGAGTGAGATGGTGAAAGGCATCTGAGTTTGCAAATAAAGCTTAGGTCTCTAACTTACATTTTAGGGAATACTCTTGAGTGTAGGCATAAGGTTGGCTTGTAGTAGCCAGCATAGCCATAACTTGAGATCTTTAAGTAAATTCTTGAGGATGCTTTTTCTTTGGAGTAGAACTACTTGCAGAGCTAGGATGAGAATTGGATGAACTACGTGGGATGAAAATTCATCAAATATATGCCAACAACAGTGACAAAATGTATATATGTTGCATGTAGTATGCATGTAGGACGATTACCAATTTTATAATGACTTCTGCCATGACCACGGCCTCGAGTGAAATGATTTCCCTGCCACAATTGCTTGGAAAAGCTCATTTAGAACTAATTGTTTCTTGGCTTATGTGAGAAAGATTAATGGCAACAGTTAACAACAAGCTTATGTGTCTTTTGTATTAAGATTACTCCTTCAACATGTTGAGTCCATAGCAAATAGTTGTTAGCTTCCAATTTGATTAAAAGCTTTGGTCCAAAGAAATTGATGAAATTAGATGTAGCAAAAATTGACGAAATTGCTTAAGATTGAGCTGGATCTTTAACAACCGAATCTTGATTTCTTGATTATTCCATTGTCCAGACTCGAAGCAATCGAATTGATGTAAATCATAATAATATTCAGGGAAGAAGATGATGAAAATATGTGAAATGACTAGGGAAGCATGGAAGATCGCAACCAACGTAATACCATGTTGAAGGTGAACTCTCATATAGCTCATCATAATGAAAAGTCAAACTAATATCATGTGTATTATCACTTAGTTAAAATGATACAATAGTGGAACCTTATCTTATATACATTACATAATAAAATGCACTAGAAACAAGAGAATTATAGCTTAAAGAAGTAACAAACTTCTGTTAGGAACTTAACAGATGATTGTCCTCTAACAAACTCCTCAACCATAAGTAACTAACATCATTCTACAAAGATTTAGTTTTAATAGAAGATGAGTGTTTAGTAAGTTTGTCTCGTTTAACTACAATTTCATAATATTATTTTTATCATTTAATTAATTATTTTATTTGATAAAAGATTGGGGTGATGTATCTCAACTGATATGTATTAATTGAGTTAAATGAGCGTAAGTTGTTAATTTAGGATTTAATTCTTAGTGAAACGTATTAATATAAATAAGTTGTTAATATTTATAAATCAACCATTTTTTAAAAATAAAATATTTTCTTATATTCTTATGAGTAGTTCTATTTTTTCTTAAAGTTGTTTTGGTGTTTTTTTTGTGTTTTTTTGTTTAGTTTTCATTATTGACAATGGTTGTTGTTTTTTAGTATTATTATGAATACTTTTGTATATCTATTACGTTATGTAATTGATGATTTTAGCGTAGCGAGTCTCATGGGTTGTATTATTTTATTTTAAGGCAAATTTTTGACGTTAAAATATAGTGTAATTTATATTTGATTATTAGTATCTTATGTAATTGGATTTGTTGTTTCTATGATTAATTACACAAGCGTGAGAAAATATTTTACTCTAAAGAGACCAATTTTCTTTGGTTTTTCTCAACAAAGTGGTAACTAGAGTTTTGGTTGATTTGATTTGTGCAATTTCAATTGGAGAAAAATCAAGAGTCTGATTTGATTAAACTCAAATATACTAATTATAAACTCTGAGAGACTTTGATAAAATACATATTATACAACAAATATTTATATGATCATATTAACGGGGGACTAAACTGAGTGATAAGTCAGATGCCATATTGAAAAAGATAAATAGAAAGACAGATGTTATAATCGTAGAATTGTTGGACTTGAATGTGTATCCTCATGTTGAATCCAAAATAGATGCTCAAAATTTATGGAGGAAATTGAAAGTGTTGTATCATCGCCAAAACAAGCAAAATAAAGCATGTTTGATCTGGAATTTGGTTAATATAAAATACAAAGATGGTGATTCAATGGTATAGCATACGATGATATTTCATAATATTGTGAGTCAGTTGACAATTGTTAATATTAAATTGGATGATGAGTTGCAAGTTTCTTGTTACTCAATTCCTTACTTGATTACTAGAAGGTTCTTATTGTGACATTTACTAACATGTTTAATGAAGAGGATAGAATAAATAGTGTGGTTTGATTGATACTACTTATCAGTCTGAAGTTTTAGTCACGAAGTTGTGAGGGAGAATGCAAATTATAAATTTCCATATGCGTGACAAATCCGAGAGTTGCGACAAGCAAGAACTTGAAAATAAGTTTTGTGCTACAATTGTTGAAAGGAGGGACACATAAAAAAATTGCAAATTCCTCAAGAAATTTTATTCAAGAGAAGAAGTAGAAGGTTGTCGGACGAAAAATGATAATTTCATAAACCTTGCATGTCAAAATTCAACTTGGATTATTGATTTTAGAGCATGATATCATGTTACTTTTATGCATGATTTCTTTTCATCTTATACTGTTAGTGATTTTGGCACAGAAAAATCGGAAATTAGGAGTTTAGGAAATCTTTAGTGTGAGATATGTTTGGGTCGAAACTCGTGTTGGATGCAACCTTCAATTGAATAATTTTATACATATTCTTCATAGTATTGTCAAATTAATTTTGATCAACGACTTGGATCTATCACACTTACTTTGATGGTGATGGCATATGTAAGATCACCAAAGGATCACTAGTGGTAGGTAACAAAGGAGAAAAGGCGTACAACTTTTTACACTGTGCATGTAAAGCTATGAAAGAAGAAAGGAAATATGATTTAAGATGCATATAATGATTTATGACATACAAGTCTTGCTCACTTGAGTGAGAAAGGACTTAAAATTCTCACAAACAACATTTTCTTGTCGTAAAAAGTTCACCTCTAAAAACTTGCCCTCATTTTTCTAGTAAACAACATAGAAATTCATTTCAAAGTTCTGGTCCTCACACAAGACTAAATATGCTCGATTTGATTCACATTAAGGTTTTAATGATGGATGGAAAATAGTTTGGTTATGCGTTATATTTTGTTACTTTTATTAATAGTCATATAGCAGTAAATTCATGACCATCAAGTTATGGATAAGCTTAATCAATAAAATCAGAGTCGTCGTCGCGCTTTTATTTTTTTCAAAGGAAAAGGGAAAAGTACGAACAAAACCCAAAGATAAGAAGTTTTCAAATCAAAACTAATAAAATGCCAGAGATTACAGGTATGGGGGTTGGTTACACAGAGGGAAGATGTTAGCACCCAAAGTGTCCTAGGTACTCCTATGGAGTCCTTTTTTATGTGTGCATGTGTTTTTAGTATAAATGATGTTTTGAGAAAAATAGAGTGTGAGGATGAGAAAATAATTCATTCATTATATTTTTGTGTTTGACAAGACCTTCGGACTTGTGCCTACGTACCAACATAAAAATGAGGGATCAAAATCTCGTAGTTCGTGATAAAAATTTCAAAGTTGGTGAATTGCTTTTAACAAAAGTTTAAAGGGCACAAAGGGCCAAAAAATTTGAATGGGGTTGTTAGTTCTTTTTGTCTTTTGAAGTTTTAAGTCAATATGATTAAGTTTATTTACAAATTTGATTTAAGAAAAAGTTTGAAAATCCATTGGCATAAGGCCAAAGTTTCTATTAAAATAAGGTCTAAGTTTGAAATCTCAAGCAAAGAAAGTTTTTGAAAAGGGGGAGAGATTTTTTAAATTTAAGAAGTGGGAGGAGATGAAGAGACTACCCTAAGCATAAAATTAAAAGTTAAGAGTTGAAAAGATCTGACCAATGAGACGCAATCCAACAGACAAGAATGTCATATAGAAAACCCACTTTTCCTTTGGACTTTGAATCAAGCAATAATCAAGGAGCAATTAACAATATCTGGACATTATGAAGGAGCAATTAACAATATCTGGACATTATGAAGGTCAAGGCATCAAATAGAGATAGCCACATCCAAGCAAGAAATTCCCATAGCTAGCAGTCTTCTTTGTCTTCTCATGTATCAGATGAAATATTCCTTGATTAACTCAAAGCAAAGCATCAGACATAAGGTCAGAATAACAATTAGCACAAAGACAAGGTTGCAGATGAATTCAAACAAGATCCAAGGCTTGCATCAGATGAGGGCATAGTTCATAATAGCTTCGTCCAAAAATGTTGGCATTGGCCAAGTCCTTTTTGCATATGGAATGTTGCTTAATCTTAAGTCCAATAGTTCAGATCAAGATCAACAGTCCACCAGACATTTTTTAGGGTTTTTTTTGTTATTAAGTATTTTAAGGTCCTAAGACCACAAACAAAACCAAAATGCACAAACAATATATACAATCACAAGATATGGTTCAAATAAGCAAAATGAAAATGACAGAAACATAAACAAGTTAAATGGAATGTAAATGGCAATGAATGATAAATGACTGAAATTTAAATTTCATAAAGTAAATGGCTTGAAAGTAAAGCAATATTAACAAGAATTAGTCAAATGCTAGTCACTGGTTAGTCAAGTGTTAGTGGTGTTTTTTTATTTGATTAAGTCATTCTATGGAGAACACTCAACCATCCTTTCACAAGTATGAATCCTTAAACCAAGACAACTTTTATGAGAAGGGCTCCAACTTGGATAATTCAATAAGTATGCCACTAGCTCTCATGAAAGAAAAAAAGGTCAAGTCTCCATACAATACCATGAATAATGGGAGACTTACAATCTCACTTACTAGAATATTATGCCATTATGGTCAAATTTAGCTCTATGTTAAGCAATCGTAATTGGACTTATGTGGAAGTCACAACTATCTGAGGTCGGGCAATAAAAATTTAGGTGTTAATGCATGTTAGAGATTTGGTATGATGAACTAAACTCCTAAAACATACCACACACTAAAAGAAAAAGATCAAGAGGGATGAACCTATCTCAGTCATACTTGTATTGGTTCATCTGACACAATGTCATTGATGAACCAATTAGCCTTAAGACATTAGAGATTTCATTGGTCAAATGAGGGAATGGAAAAGAATAAGGATGAAGATGAAGAGGGAGGGGAAGATAGAAACACAAATTGACCAAGGGAGGATTTTATCAAATCAAAACCATTCATTCATTTTGGGAGATGAAATGTACATTTCATCAATCCCCTAAATCTAATGGTTTTGATCCAAAAAAAGTCAAATCAACCTTGACCAAGGCCCAAACAAATAGTCAAACATCACAAGACCATAAAAATGGCTCAACATAATTTTTACACATTTAATCAATTAAAAATGAATTAAAATACATTTTAATTTGGTCAAAACCTAAAATCTCTTCAAAATACCAAATAAATGGCCAAGAGATTTATCCTAAGTCAAACAAGGTCAAAGGACCTTAGACAAAACAATTCATGATTTTTGAAAAGTCAGAAGTATTTTTAAACAATTAAAAATATGCACACAAACATTTAATTCATGAAAAATATCAAAATTAATCCAAAAAATAATTTTAATTCAGAATATGAAAGAGAAAAATATTTAAAGTTTTTTGGTGAAAGTTCCATATTTTTTGGATTAAAAATGAAATTAATATGATTTAAACAAAATAAAAGGATTAAACATAAAATCAGAAATTAAAATAAAAATAGAAAAAATAAGGGCCATCAGATCTCCCTTATTAATTGAGGTGGAAGATATGATGGCCACACACGCGTGTTCCATGGTGGTCTTGAGTCAAAGAGATGTACGCGTGGTAATCAAAAGCAATGGTCTAGATTATAACATCCAATCATGATCAGATGGCCATGAGGTGTGCCAACACACCACCGGAGCTAGGGCTCCGGTCATCTTCTTTGGTGACCTCCAACGGACTGGTCCAACTTCATCTCAATGAAAAATGAAAAACAAGGACATTATTTCAGAGAGAAAATGCTCAGGATCACGAATTTGGCCTCAATTTTCTCCAATTCCAAGTATATAGAAAGATACAGGGATTTGAATTTTAAGGATCATGAACTGAGTTGCTTCGATTTGACCTCAAAGCAACTCAATCTTGTTTCCTACATTGGTAGGACTTCAGCTAACCCAAAATCACAGAGAATGGTGAAGAATTGAGAGAGATCGAAGAGATGAAAATTCTGGAAAATCACCTTCGAGGGAGCTTGAAACTTGCTTGATCTTACTTCCAATTGGCCTTGGCTTGACCTCAGAAGCTTGTAGGAGTTGAATTGGATCAAGGAAAGGCTTTGATTCTTGGAGTTTCAATCTCAAAATAGAAGGAGATTTGAAACTTGATTTTCAAATGAAAACCTTCAAGATTATCCTCTAATGGTGGGGGTTTGGATTGCAGGTCCAGAGCTTGGGCAAGGGATCCTTAATTCTGAACAATGAGGGTCTTATTTATGGGCAAGACAATTGCTTTCTACACATTTTTAAAATTGGCCAAAAATAGCAATTCACTTGCATGCTTGCATGGGGGTGTGATATACCGATGAAATGATGCAATCAAGTCCAAAATCCCTCGTGTGCAATGCTGAAAACATGTCATGTGATCATGCAATGTAAATTTAAATGTGAATGTGAATTTAATCCAAATGAACCCTTGAAGAGAAACCATGCGCAAGTCCTCCAATTCTTGGCCAAATGAGATGATCTTAGACTTTTTAGAAAGGTGAGATCAAGGGAAACAACTTTTATGTTGAACACTTTTCTATTTTAAACTTGGATCATGATGAATTTTGAGGTGGAATTCTAGAAAATTAAACATATTTGAAAATTTTCTAAGTACCAAGTCAAATGTTCACTTCTTATACCTTGAATAACTTTTGCTATAAGCTTCAAATGGAAACAGTTCCTTCATCAAAATTGTATCTATTTCAAACCTATTAAATTTGATAACAAATTTTACCTAATTTGGATTTGGAATGAAGGAGTTATGCATTTTAGAAGTTGAGGAAAATCACTTGTTCAATGGTAATTGTCCAAAATGACCTATAATGTTTCCTCTTGGCACATGAATTTTCAAGTTGAATTTGAATTTATTCCAAGAATAAAATTTGAAGAGGACATATTAAATTTGATCATGAAACTTTAATGGCTCTCATCTTATAAAATTTGAGCAAGTTATGGTCCTTGAAAGTTGACCTCTAAACTAGGGTTCCGACAAAATGACATATAACATTTCACCATAAAAAATGAATTTTCAAGCAAAACTAGCTCTTGACTTCAACATGAAACTTACTTTTAATGTTATAAAGAGTAACATTTATCTTGGGATAATTTTCATATGACAAAAATTATAGGAGATAGGGTCTAGGGAACCCCAGTTTTGACTAGTTGACTTTCTCTAGTAACCACCATGAACCAACTTGCAAACTTGAAATTATCTTGATCTATTGGACTCATGGAGGATAGTATATGCATAATATGATGTAATATGAAGTATCCCTTTCAATATTTGATCAAAGGGTGAGGAAACTTGCTGAGGAAGTCACACAAGATACCCAGATGAATTAGGGCTTCCAAGGCAAACAAGCTTCAAACTCTTGATGAATTCTTGATCAAAATGATAAATGAAGATCATGGGGACCCATATATGATGTATAGAGTAAATGTGAACCATCTCTTGATTGTTCTCCTTGCATTGAGGGTCTCAAACCCTAGATATGAGCTTGATGAAGCATAGGTGAACACACATACTACCTACAAAAGAAGTAAATTATACATTGACATATTTTTGGTATTTTTGTTAGTAAATAATGAAAAACAAAGTATGATACAATCAAATGTGCTTAGTGACCTCTATCAATGCAAACCCAATGAATAAGGGGTAAGGAGTATGCCAAGATGTGATCCCAAAGCTAATGCATATGATGAGATAGCATGAGGGATCTTAGGGTCAAAATTGGGGTCTTACAAGTCAGACTAGAAATGTGTGGGCTTTTGTTTTAAAATTTAAAGACCAAGTACTTGGTGTATAAACAGCTTTCCTACAAATATTTAAATAGAAAATAGAAAGAATTTAAAATGTGATTGAGCATGTAATGGTTGTGAATACTAAGTTTCATTTTAAGAGTATTACAAACAAAAGTGTTCTAAATATGCCTCAATATAATAGAGTTGTAAAGAAAATGAATTGCACCATTAATGACAAAACTAGGTGTATGTTCTCGCTTACAAAAATAAAAATTCTTTTGGGGTGAAGCAATAACAACTGTATAAAATTTGATTAACCTTTCTCATATTTTCCACTTGTTAAGGATGTTCAAAAAAAAGTATGGAGATGGAAATATGTATCTTATGGTTACTTAAGAGTGCGTGTTTGTAGGAATTTTATTCACATTCTAAGAGATGAGAGGTCCAAGTTTGATAAGAAATTGAAATAATATTTGTGCTAATGGGTTATGATCATGATGGATTGGGTTATAGCTTGTAGATCTAGTTTTAAGAAAATTATCTTAAGTCATGATGTGATATTTCTTAAAAACCATACTTTTGAAGATTTTAATAAAGATGAGAAGTATAAAACTAATGTTAGAAGTTACAATGTATTTGTTCCCATCCTCCTAAGGAAAATTTTGTTTATGAGGGGTATATAAAGGTAAATGATGAAAATATTACTAATGACCAATAACTTTATCATGATGAATGTGTTGAAGAGGCTATGTATGAGTCATTGATTAACCCTCGACTTAGAAGATCTAATAGATATCGTTAAGTTTTTTATAGATATCTTTCACATGAGTATGTGATAATCATTGATAGTGGAACACTACCAATTGAACATTATAAATGTTGATAAGTAAAATTGTATGAATTCCATGCAAGAATAGATAGATTTCTAGCTTAAGAATTACAAATTTGAGTTGGTGAAATTTTCTAAGGCCGAAAGAAAACTCAAGAACAAATGGGTATGCAAGACAAAGCTTGAAGAGAATAAATCTCAAGCAAAATACAAGACAAGAGTTTTTTTGAAAGGATTTAATTAGAGAAAGGTATTAACTTTGAAGAAATCTCTCACATGTGGTGAAGATAACTTCTATTCAACTTGTATTTGGATTAACAAATAGCTTAAACCTAGAAGTTGATCAACTTGAAGTAAAGATGTCTTTATTTCATGATGGTTTAGAGGAAGAGATTAGTATGCATAAAAACAAGGGTTTTGAAGTAAAATATAAAGAAGAGCTTTTTGCAGTTTGAAGAAAATATTATACATACACGATCTAATGACAATGGTATAAGAAGTTTGATTTTTTCATAGAGAAGAATGGGTATGGTAAAGTTACTTATTACTAATGTGTATTTATGAAGAAATGATTTGATGATGATTTTATTATTCTTTTGTTATATGTTGATAACATTTGGTTGTTGGTCATGACACTAATAATCAAAGGCTTAAGTGGTCCATAGTGCGCTTATGCTTTGAGAATGGTGAAATTATGTTAGATGTCTACACATGTAAATGTGATTGGGAATATGGATTCTAGAAAATTTATTTCTAGATACATGATGATTTTTACCTGCGAAACAAAGTTTGTTATTTTATCTATTTTGAGGTTGAGCAAATTACAATGTTTCGTGGATGAAGAAATTTTTAGAAGAGTTTAGTATCGAAAAAGAGAAATTTGTGTTGTTCTATGAAATTGAGTGAAATTCATCTTAATAAAAATCTAACATTTTATTATGGATTAAAGCAAATTAAAATATGTTATTATCAAATACGAAAGAACACTTGAGATGAAGTTGTTTTTCGCTATCGTCTATTTACTCAAATGCTAGTTTTATAGTGAATTTAAGTTCTAATCCTCTTAAATAATTTGGAGATAATGGTTTAATCTTAAAAGTTGAGTTCATAAATAAAAATGTATAAAAACTTAAAATGTATCATTCTTTATTTAAATTGGAAGAATTGCTATAATGATATATTTGATGAATTAAATATAATTAATATTCATTTTCTTTCACAAAGTACTATGGCTAGGTGGTAAGAGTTTTATTTACGACACCAGTTTGATTCTTACCGAATACAACTTTGTTTAAAAAATAATTATGGTTAAAATTAAAAATATGAAACACAATTATGGAATTTAGATCTTCCCAATCACTTATTGACAAAGAATAGAGACGGATTTCATCTTCTCTATATTAAAATTAATAAAAAATTTATAATCAAACTAAAAACTAGGCCCAAAATTTATTGGATATTTCAAACCGCCCCATCAGAGCTGGTTAACTACAGGTGCAAAGTGCAGATACAGTGCTAAAACATTGACCTTAAATTTTGGAGGTTCTATTTACTTTTTAATTATTAAAACAATATATTTTATATTTATTTTTTTAGAAAACAGATATAAAATCATAATATATTTTTAAAATATATTTTATATCTGTTTTTTAAAAATATATATAAAATTTCTGATTCTATACTAATTTTTTAAAAAATTTAATATAAATTTATATTTTTATAAACTTATTTTTAAAATTAAAATAGAGTTTGAATTAACTCGGCTGACTTATCCCATATTCAAATTTTATTGTCCTATTTAGAAATACTTTAGAATACCTATTTAGAATACCTATTTATCTTGATTACGAATTTACAAAAAATTAGAAAGAAAGAAAAAAAACACAAAATATAAATGTGAAAATAATTAATTTTGTATAGAATAAAATATAACAATGTCAAAGAAGAGTGGATTAAAAAAATAATGTTAAAGAGTGCGAGTACCCCGATTTCAAATTGAGAAGCTGACTTTTGGGCATTTACTCATAAAATAAAGGAGCTTTAAAACATCATTAAATTTGAGAGTAACTATTTTAGAAAGTTTATGTAGGCATAAATAACATACTATATTTGAGCAATGTACCGTTTTCGATATGGTGAAGCGGGGTGGACTTGCAAGGTTAGAACTTTAACGTTCAAGTCAGTGAATGAGTGAGAAAATAATATGAGTGTATGAATGAGAGAATATCTAAAATGATATGTGTTAGACTTTATATAGTACAGGCGGTTGAAACTGTCTTTGTGGGATACAACGCCTTATGTGAGTTATTGTCCAATCAGATCTAATGGTGGGAAATGTGTTAGATGCCATATTCACATGTCCTAGATTGGAGTGATATCCAACTCGTTATGTATGCCTTTTATTGCGATGCTTGTTTTTTGTTCTTCCATCGTAGGTCTGGAGAACGTCCTAGAACAGTTTCCTCAAAGTCTTTGTTCCTACTCAGAGAGCGGGGGCTTGTTACACATGTCTTCATTCCAACTTCTGGAGGAAGAGTCTTGATCGGACATCATTAACATTAGGAAGAGACACATTAAATATCTTTCTCATGATTAGCAAACATTTTGCAGGGAAGTCTCGACGCATGGCCATACGTCTGATAGCAATTATGTCTAGTTGTACTAGGGTATTAGAGTGTTTTGAATAGTCTGAGGAAAGATCTAGACCACCATAGGTTCGCACTACTCGATGTCTACCATTATGGATCATACGATTGTCTTCGCTTGAGGATACATGAGATTTCCTAGAGTTACTATCTCTTTTTTATTTATTCGTGAGTCTTGAGAGCCCTTTTTCTGTGTTTTCGACCTCTTTCAGCTTCTCCATTATCCTCTGCTTAATCATCATTTTGATACCTTTGTGTGCCCTCCTCTGGTTGAGCATACAATGTGTTATGAATCTATGTGTTATGTAGGTATAAACGTCAGTTGGTTTTGATGATGATAATTGATGACATTTATCAAGCAGATTAAAAGTGAAGTTGCATGTCCCTAATACATTCAGGGGAGAACCCCAATATGATTTTGTTGCTTGTCTTACCGCTTTCGTTTAATTTATTATTGTTTATTGAGTCTCCTTCATGATGGCACATCTCTTAATCAAGTTTTGAATCGATTCTTTTTTTTTTTTTGCATGCATAATTCAATTTTAATATTTGAGTTTGATCATGACGTTTTTAGTTAATTGGTTGAATTAGTGAAACAAGAACCATATGTGTTGTTGGTTCAAGTTAGGTGGAAAGAGAAAATCTCAATGTATTTTGAAAAACATGAAAAGTTGAGATTTTACGTGCATGACTCGAATCATGTACATTCTTGACTCGAATCATGTACATATCCTAACCAAAGAGAGAGTATCCGTCATCTGTTAAAGTGAACATATCAAGGATAAACTCAAAGGAAAGAATATTCGTCATCGGTTAAGATGAACACATCAAAGATAAACTGCCGGAGAAAATAGGATTTACAACTACCTTTTTACTGGGTAGAAGACCATAAGTAGAATTTATAACTACCTTTTTACTGGGTAGAAGACCGAAGAGAGAGTATTTGTCACCGGTTAAAGTGAACATATCAAGGATAAACTCAGCAGGGGAGGATAGGATTTATATCTACCATTTACTAGGCAGAATACAGAAAATATTTATAACTACCTCTTTACTGGGTAGAAGACCAAAGAGGGAGAATATTCGTCACCGGTTAAGATGAACATATCAAGGATAGACTTGCTGGGGAAACGAAATAAATGAATCTGCTGGAGAAATCAAAGAAGTAACTATCTTCTACCGGTTACTGGGTAAATCACAGGTAAAGTAATCAATCATCAAAAAGGATATTACCGGTTACTGGATAATAAACTCTTGGGGACCAAAAGATCTATCTAAGTAAGAACTAGAAAGAAACGGTCAAACAAGACTCAGCCCAATGAGGATATAACTGAATGGGAGTGGTTCCATCCAGATAATGAACTAGGGAGGAGACAAAAATAACGATCATCCACGAGGGAATAACTCAGTGGGGAAGAAGAAAGGATAAACTCTTTCTACTTAAGGGGCTATCACTCTACATTGAAGGAGGACAAACACATCAAATCTGCATGGGGAAAGGATACCACCAAAGCAGGGGATCAGAAGAAGAAAAAAAAAGGTCAAATGTGTTAAAATGCATAATGAAATATATAATTCTATGTTTATGCATGAATGTGTATATGATTATGCTGACAAACGAGCACAAAGGATACAAATATGAAGATCTGATCATCACAAGTAGATACTCGACTAATCTCAACAAGATGGGAATACCAACTGGAGAACTTGCTAGGGATGAAAATAAATCATCGAGGATATAAGTCCTAACTACAAAAATAAATTCAATTCCCTGGGGATGGAATACAACAAAGTGCTCCAGGAAGATTGGAGATATAACAATCCAAAATTAAAGCTCAACTTTGGTTGGAGAAAGGCATGAAGAACATTCATTTGTCCCAAAAACTACCGAAGACCCAACGCTCAGAGGAAATGAAGAATATATATATATATATATATATATATATATATATATATATATATATATATATATATATATATATATATATATGTGTGTGTGTGTGTGTGTGTGTGTGTGTGTGTGTGCGCGTGTGTGTGTGTGTATCCGTAGTAAATGAGTGATTAAAACAAATCCAAATCAAACTCAACTCTCAAAAGAGGAGGAGATACTGCTAGGGGATAAGCCAAGATCGACAAAGATCTTGCTTAAAACTCACATTCTCTGGGAGAGGAGGAAATACAGACTGGCAAACTCCGCGGGGGCGAAAGAACTGTTGATAATATCAACTAAAATGCTGAGGATAAAGGGAGATCTGCCGAGGATCCATGTCTCAAGTTGAGGGATATATATACTTCAAAGCAACAAGTCAACGTTGTGGGGAATTTTAGGTCAACACCATATCAAATGGGGGACAACCCTACAGGGGACGACTATATCAAATACTGCTCAAAATCAAACATTGTCTGAAACGAAGAGATTTTCTATTAGAAGATGTAGCTCCACTGGGGATCCATGTCACAACAAGAGGCAAAACTATGAGTTGGGAACCAAACAACTACTGGGAATTCAACAATTTGCCATGACCTATCAAAGGCCATATAAGGATTCAAATCAACAACTAATTCCTCAAAAGGAAAACCACAGCCACCAGACTCTTCCTAGAGATTGAGAAATAAACCAATTCCAAGACACCAAATATATCAGCCAGATCTACAGACTCCTGCGGGGGAGAAACTGCCACGGCTATACAGCAACCAAATAAAGGTGTGTTGGGGGTCTGAAGAACTAAATAAAGGTTTTACCAAGATCCAGGTTTCATTCACACATACAAACTGAGGATGCAAAAGACAACAAAGTCTCAGCTGGGGAAAGGTGAACTACAAAGAGATCAACACATTAGCTTTACTAGGGGTGGTGAATTGCTTAGGGAGCAACTCATCAATAAAGCTAGGATGAACGAAGAACTATTGGGGAGAATAAATCACCCACAACTGCTTGGGGAAGACAACAATGCTTCACACATCAAGACTTACCGTTCTTAGATTGATGTTGGCATTCCCTTTTGAATTCGATGTTCTTAAAGTAAATGTTTTATTATTTCAGAAAAAATGATTATTCATTGATTTATTTATTTCAAAATTATCATCAAAAAAATTTAATTTTATTAGAACAAAAACAAGTAAGAATAACAAATAATTGGATAAAAGCTCAACTTTGTTTAATAGAATGGTAGTCCGCAAATGGCGGGACTCCATGGATCTTCATAAAGTTTGAAAAATGGTAATTTACATGGAAAACGGCTACATTGAATACAATGACCACTACTCTCCCTACCAACTTTGAAATCCACTATACTCTTGTCTTCGGTTGAGAATGATGAATCAGAACCAAATGACTGTTCAAAACTGCTTCAAAGGTCAGGACCAGCCGGATGCAGTTACTTGCCATAATCCCTAATTTTTACCTAGATTTCCCCAAGGTGGGGTACTCAATCTACTGGGATAATTTTCTATTTTATGTCTCTAACTTTTACCGGGATCACCCTTTCGGATTTTCAATCTACCGAGACGCTCATTTTTTCCTAAGCCGCCCTTTCGGGTTTTCAACTTAGCGAGTTGTTATTTTCTTTTTAGGCGAAGTATTTCTTGACTGCGTCGGGATTCACAAGACGAGTGAACTCTTCACCATCCATAGTTGTAAGAATCCATGCACCACCTGAAAAGGCCCTTCATAATTAGGATTCCATTTGCCCATAGCATTAGGTTTGAAAGATGGAATCTTCTTGAGCACGAGGTCACCTTCTCTGAACACACGAGGTTTGACCTTCTTATCAAAAGCTTTCTTCATTTTATGTTGATATAACTGACCATGACACATGGCAGTCAATCTCTTTTCTTCAATCAAATTCAACTGATCATATCTGGTCTGACACCATTCAGCTTCAGTCAACTTGGCTTCCATCAACACACGCAATGATGGGTTCTCAACCTCCACGGGGAGCACAACTTTCATGCCATAGACAATAGAGAAAGAGGTTTCCCCTGTTGAAGTGCCGAAAGATGTACTGTACCCATGCAAAGAAAATGGGAGCATCTCATGCCAATCCTTATATGTCACAACCATCTTCTGGATAATTTTCTTAATATTCTTGTTCGCATCTTCAATAGCCCTATTCATCTTGGGTTTGTAGGGAGAAGAATTATGATGTGCAATTTTGAAGTCTTTACAAAGAGCTTCCACCATATTGTTATTCAAGTTTGATCCATTATCAGTAATGATCTTACTTGGCACACCATACCGGCATATAATCTGATTATAATAAACCTCACAACAACTTGCTTGGTCACATTTGCATATGATGTCGCTTCGACCCACTTTGTAAAGTAATTGATAGCCACCAAATGAAATGATGTATGTTTGATGCTTTGGGATCAATCATGCCAATCATATCAATTTCCCACATGGAGAAGGGCCATGGAGAGGAAATGATGTTCAACAGTGTCAGAGGAACATGAATCTTATCCGCATAAATTTGACACTTGCAATAGTCAGATTCCATTATCAACCAATAACCTGCTCTCAACATCTTCTTTGTCATAACATGTCCATTGGAATGAGTACCAAAGGAACCTTCATGGAATTCTGTCATCAACAGGTTTACTTCGTGTCTATACACGCATCTGAGCAAAACCATATCGAAATTCCTCTTATAAAGCACATCACCGTTCAGGTAGAAGTTACCAGATAATCTTCTCAAAGTCTTCTTATCTTTCAAAGATGCCTCATAGGGGTATATCTGACTTTGGAGGAAACATTTAATATCATGATACCACGGCTTATCATCTTTGACTTCTTCAACATCAAACACATGATTTGGCCTATCAAGACGCATCACGGCCAAATTAGGAACTTCATTCCAAAACTTCACCACAATCATTGAAGCTAACGTTGCAAGAGCATCTGCCATCCGATTTTCATCTCGAGGAATATGCTAAAACTCAACCTCTGTAAAGAAAGTTGATATTATCCTCACATAATCTCTATACGGTATCAAATCGGGTTGATTCGTCTCCCATTCACCTTTGATATGATTAACTACCAAAGCTGAATCTCCATAAATGTCAAGATATTTAATTCTGAGTTCAATGGCTTCTTCAAGCCCCATAATGCAAGCTTCATACTCAGCCATATTATTTGTACATTTAAAGGTCAATCTAGTTGTAAACGGAAAATGAGTACCTTGAGGAATAATAATCACTGCACCAATGTCATTACCATATTAATTAACATCTCCATTAAATACCATGCCCCAACGGGAATCAGGTTCTGTCCCTTCTTCCAGCAATGATTCATCACAATCCTTCATCTTCAAATATAAAATCTCTTCGTCAGGAAAATCAAATTGCACTGACTGATAATCATCAATAGGTTGGTGAGCCAAATGGTCAGCCAAGACACTACCTTTAATAGATTTTTGAGCTCGGTATTAAACATCATACTCAGATAATAACATCTTCCAGCGGGCAATCCTCCCAGTTAAAGCAGGCTTCTCAAAAATGTACTTGATTGGATCCATATTGGATATCAACCAAGTAGTATGATTCAACATATACTGGCGCAGACGCTTAGCATCCAAAGCCAAAGCACAACATGTCTTCTCAAGCATAGAATACCGAGACTCACAATCGGTGAATTTCTTACTGAGGTAGTAAATTGCATATTCTTTCTTACCATATTCATCTTGTTGACCAAGAGAACAACCCATACTCTTATCAAGCACAATAAAATACATGATCAAAGGTCTTTCTTCAACAGGCGGAGATAGAATCGGAGGCTCAAGCAGATATTCTTTGATACTGTCAAAAGCTTTCTGGAAATCCTCAGTCCAATCACATGATTGATCTTTCCGAAGGAGGTTGAATATAGGTGCACATGTGGCTGTCATATGCGAAATAAATCTTAAGATATAGTTCAAGCAGCAGAGAAAATCTCTGACTTGCTTCTTAGTTTTGGGCACATTATATTGCTTTGACCTTGGCAGGATTAACTTCAATACCCTTCTCGCTGACAATAAAGCCCAACAACTTACTAGAGCAAACACCAAAAGTACATTTATTGGGATTCAAGCGGAGTTTATACTTCCTCAAGCACTGGAATAACTTTAATAAATGCTCAACATGCTCTTCTTCAATTCTTGATTTAGCAATCGTATCATCAACATAGACCTAAATCTCTTTGTGCATCATATCATGTTCAATGGGTTTGGAGACCTCAATCCTCAGACACATTTTCATCATCATTCTCTTCCTCGACTTCAAACACAGGGAAATCAAAGTTTGGAGAGGGAGTAGGATCATTATGTTCAATGGGTTTGAGAACCAACCTGCATAATGATTTGATATTTTGATTTTAGAGAAATTAAGTGCAAACAAATATTATGCAGATATGGGAACAAATTATTGCTTTTTATGTTTTTTGTGATTACCATTTTCAGAAAAAGCAAAAAGTAAAAACAAACGTCATAGATGTGGATGAATAAAATTGTATTTTTATTGATGATAAATATGAAAATGCCCAACAATGTTTCATTTTTCCCTTAGGTATATGAGAAGGATTTTTCTTTAACAATAAAACAAATTACTTTGAACGGTGCATAACAATAGGTACATCAACAGCAACCCAATTGTTGCAAGTCTGTCAGTGTGTCACAAAGTTGGTACAAGCTTCGTCTTCATCATCATCTTCAATAATTGTAGTTGAGTGTTATTCATCCCCATGAATGAACACTCCACTGCGGAAAACGGGTTGCATAGCCTTGACACTGTTGTTGAACGGCCCTTGTTGAAATCCCAGCCCAGCTTTGTTCTTGTTCTCAATAACCTCTATAACACGACCCCACTCTTCGGTGCCACCAGCCTGAACAAGCTCTCTTGTATCTTTTATAGAAGACATGGATGCCCCAGTCTTCTGCACTTCATCAGCAACACATAAAGCTTGAAACAATGTTCCAACTTCTTCTTCAGCTTCCGCGTAGGTAAAGGATGACGGATGGCTCACTAAAAATGCTTTCTCCCCACCAACAACAATGAGCTTGCCGTTCTTAACAAATTTCAACTTCTGATGCAAAGTAGATGTCACAGCACCAACTTCATGAATATAGGTGCACATGTGGAAGTCATATGCGAAATAAATCTTGAGATCTAGTTCAAGCGGCCGAGAAAATCTCTAACTTGCTTCTCATTTTTAGGCACATGCATCTCTTGTATTGCTTTGACCTTGGCAGGATCAACTTCAATACCCTTCTTACTGACAATAAAGCCTAACAACTTACCAGAGAGAACACCAAAAGTACACTTATTGGGATTCAAGTGGAGTTTATACTTCCTCAAACGTTGTAATAACTTTAATAAATGCTCAACATGCTCTTCTTTAGTTCTTGATTTAGCAATCATATCATCAACATAGACCTCAATGTCTTTGTGCATCATATCATGGAAAAGAGTGGTCATGGATCTTTGGTACGTTACACCAACATTCTTTAAACCGAAAGGCATCACTCGATAACAGAATGTTCCCTAAGGTGTAATGAATATGGTATTCTCCATATCTTTGGGTGCCATCTTAATATGATTATAATCGGAAAATCCATCCATAAACGAAAAGATATTGAATTTAGATGTATTGCCTACCAACATATCAATGTGTGGAAGAGGAAAATCATCTTTTGGACTAGCTTTATTCAAATATCTATAATCAACACACATATGGACTTTTATGTCCTTCTTAGGAACAGGAACAATATTGGCCACTCATTGCAGATACTTAGAGGTAACAAAGAAACCAACATCAATATGCTTCGGCACTTCTTCCTTAATCTTCACTGCCATATCAGGATGAGTCCTTCTTAACTTCTGCTTAACCGACAAACATTCTGGATTCAGCGGCAATCTATGCTCCACAATATCGGTATCAAGACCTGGCATATCTTGATAGGACCAAGAGAACACATTAGAGTATTCTCAAAGAAGATCAACCAACCCCTTCTTAACCTATGGACAAAGTTGCGACCCAATCTTGACTTCCTTGACATCATCTACGAAACCCAAGTTGACTAATTCAATTTTCTCTTCAAACGGATGAATGGCTCTTTCCTCATGCTCAAGCAAATGGGACAATTCCTCAAACACGTCTTCATCATCATTCTCTTCCTCAGCTTCAAACATAGGGAAATCAAAGTTTATAGAGGGAGTAGGATCATTACTTTCAATGGGTTTGAGGATCAACCTGCATAATGATTTTATATTTTGATTTTAGAGAAATGGAATGCAAACAAATGTTATGCAGACATGGGAACAAATTATTGCTTATTTATGTTTTTTGTGATTACCATTTTTAGAAAAATCAAAAGGTAAAAACAAACATCATAGACGTGGATGAATATAATTGTATTTTTATTGATTATAAATTTGAAAATGCCGAACAATGTTTCACTTCTCCCATAGGCATAGGAGAAAGATTTTTCTTTAACAATAAAAAAAATTACTTTGAACGGTGCATAACAACAGGTACATCAATAACAACCCAATTGTTGCAAGTTTGTCTGTGCGTCACAAAGTTGGTACAAGCTTCGTCTTCATCATCATCTTCAATAATTGTGGCTGAGTGTTGTTCATCCCCATGAATGAACCCTCCACTGTATAAAACTATTTTCATATCCTTGACACTGATATTGAACGACCCTTGCTGAAATCCCAGCCCAAATCTGTTCTTGATCTCAATAACCTCTATAACACGACCCAACTTATCGGTTCCATCAGCCTGAACAACCTCTCTTGCATCTTTTAGAGAAACATGGATGCTCCAGTCTTCTGCACTTCATCAGCAATAGATAAAGCTTGGAACGGCATTCCAACTTCTTCTTTAGCTTTCACGTAGGTAAAGGATGACAGATGGCTCACTAAAAGCGCTTTCTCCCCACCAACAACAACGAGCTTGTCGTTCTTAACAAATTTCAACTTCTGATGCAAAATAGATGTCACAACACCAGCTTCATGAATCCATGGCCTTCCTAGTAAATATTTGTAGGCCAGATGAATGTCCATTACTTGGAAAGTAATTTGAAATTCACTCGGACCAATCTTAATTGGAACATCCACCTCTCCAATGACAGTTTTTCGGGAACCGTCAAACGCTTTTACCACCACACCATTGTACCTCATTGGTGCGCCTTGATAAGAAAGTCTTGCCAAAGTTGACTTGGGATATACATTCAATGATGAACCAGTATCCACCAATACATTGGACCGAGCGTCCTTTTTGCAGTTCATCGAAATATGGAGTGCCAAGTTGTGACTTCTACCTTCCTCAGGAAGTTCTTCATCACAAAAGCGCAGATTATTGCAAGAAGTGATGTTAGCGACAATATGATCAAATTGATCCATTATAACATTATGCTCCACATATGCTTGCTCCAACACTTTCTGTAAAGCCTCTATATGCGCTCCGGAGTTCATCAATAACGATAACACATAAATCTTTGATGGCATTTGGAGCAGCTGCTCCACAATGTTGAACTCACTTTTCTTGATTAAACGCAGAACCTCATCATCATCATTAATCTTCAACCCGCTGGATTCACCAGACTGACAAGTTGGAGCATTAACTGGATCAACTACAGGAACATCTGCCTTCTTGCCCACCATAACATCTTCCACAACCTTTGGAGATATTGTGCCAAAACCCACAACCTCTACAGGTCACCTTAACGACATCTGCAATGCTTACCACTGAATTCGCGGCGGTAAGAGGAACCTCTTGCCCATTCTCAATCATGGTGGCATTGTACTTATAAGGTACAACTTTATCGGATGAATACGGGACGAAACCCTCTAACCGTATTACCAACGACGATACCCATATGTTAGCAATCTTGCTGCTGTCAAACTGAATAACTACCCGCTCGAGGGTCTTGAATACTGGTACGACAACATTCACATCATTTCCCATATGTCTGGACTGTTGGCTCTGAATTACACCTTCATCTACTAATTTCTGAATATCCCTCTTGACAATCACACATCCTCGAGGGTTGATGTTGTAGATAACACAACCATCATGGTCATGTTCACAGTCACTAATTAAGCATAGAGTTCTATGGATTTCTACCAAAGATTGGCGAATATGACGAACATCGAAAACCCTGAAATTCCCGGGACAACCATCTATCATATTCACAAAAGCATTGCCATGAGCAGGCAACGAATTAGCTTTGACGTTAGGCGTGCGGTGAAGGAGAAGGGCGATCCAAAACGCAGCGGAATTTAAAATTTCTCCTTTAGTGATCCTTATGAATGGGCATGATCATTGATAGAATTGTTACCTCTTGTGGCGATTGTAACCTTTAATGCAGATCTATGGAGCGATCACGAACATTGAACGATGACAATGCCTCTACTCAGTCCACACGAACGGATTCCTTCAATCTCAGTGCTAGCTGTTACGAATGAAGGCTTTGAGTGAGAGAGAGAGAGAGAGAGAGAGAGAGAGAGAGAGAAACGAAATTGCAACTGTACAAATGCTTCTACATAAGGTTTCTATTTATAGAACCACTTGTGTGGGCTGCAAGCTAAAAAGCCCACTCAAGTGTATGTGGCCCATATCTTATAATATGCCAAAATCACTTAAGCGCGTGGTACCTTACCATATTTCGTATTCTACTTAAGTACACTATACCTTAGGATGTTCTACAATTCACTTAAGGGCACCGTACATTACGGTATTCCTTAGTTACTCTATCTTTCATCAATCCGTCCATTTGTGTGTGACCCTGTAGGTTTTCTCGGCATTGGCAATTATATTAAATCATGTATTTAACATAATAAACAGTGAGCGGTATCTAGCAACACATCACTGCTACCCAAGACACGAAAATGTCATGTGATATGACAAATCCTTTTGTGATAATACTTATATGTATAATTACCCTTTTTCCCTTATGTATATATTTAACACAAGGCATAGACCGTGTCATCCTTGTCCAGTTCAATATTGGGCCCATAGACATTTATCCTGTTACGCGGGATGGACAAATTCCATCTAGGTCACTCATGTCCCTTAGCACGCTTCGTGGAGTACCCATCAACTGTCTTTATGGTCATCCAGTTACGGACAATGCTTGATCAGCAATAAGGCATTCGACTCTACATCTAGGGTCCATAGTGGTTTCAGGTCGAAGGGTGGTATATATCATTATCACCATGAGAATAACTTATGACACTATGCATAACATTCTATATAGTATTCTCATAGTGGGTCAATCCAGTATAAATATTACTCTTAATATTCATACCTATGTTTAAGACTTGATAACTCCTTACCCATGATCCATGAGATGTGATCATCAATCTATATACATAATAGTCTTAATGCTTTAATGTTATCCCACTTCACAATAAAGCTCGACTATGGATACTTTAAGATTGGTGTCCTTATGTTTAATGTGATCTCATGCTTACGTCGTACTTGATACATTAAACAGACTATCTATTCTAGGGACTTTATTAGACAAACATAATAAAGAAAAAGCCTTTTATTATTAATAAACAGTTCGATACAAGTACCAAAAGTATTGGCCTCTAGAGCTTACACCAACACGCGATCCTCAAAGGACACCATACTTCTCTTGATCAGTTTCTATACCTCATGCTTCAAACGATAGCAGTTTTCAATATCATGGTCGGGAGCTCCCTGATGAAAGGCACAATGAAGATCAAGCTTGAACCACCATGTCAGAGGTTCAGGAGTATGTGGAGGATTTCTTGGTTGAATCAAATTTTTTACAACCAAAGAAGGATATAACTCTGCATAAGTCATTGGAATAGGGTCAAAGGTGACCTTCTTCCTCTCAAAATTTTGATGATGGTTATTATTGTAGTTGGTACGTTGTTGCGATTGTTGCTGATGTTGTTATTGAATGGGAACTGATTGATTTGCTGAGTTGTTGGTGAATACCAGAATAATTGATGATACCTGATGATGTTGCTGGATAGATTGGGAATTATTCCTCACGTGAGGCCTCCTCTGCCTCCCTACAAACACTAAATTAGTCTCCCCTTCCTTCCTTTTGGATAAACTACCATCATTTTTCTTGCTCGAAGATGCTTCATCTTTAGATAACTGACCCTCTCGGACACCTTCCTCTAATCACATCACCATGTTCACCATTTCGGTGAAGTCATTAGGAGCACTTGCAATCATGCATTCATAATAAGTTGAACTCAGAGTCTTCAAAAAGATCTTGGTCATCTCTTTCTCCTCCAAGGGTGGGCTAATTTGAGCAGCAAGCTTTCTCCATCTTTGGACGTACTCCTTGAATATCTCCTTATCTTTCCGAGACATCAATCGTAATTGATCACGATCGGGATCCATATAAACATTATACTGATATTGCTTGACAAAATCCTCACTCAAGTCATTAAAAGTACAGATATTAGCACTGTCCAAGCCCATATACCACCGAAGTGCAGCACCAGCTAAACTGTCTTTGAAGTAATGGATGAGCAATTGATTGTTGTCTATCTGAGTAGACGTCTTGCTAGCATACATTACAAGATGACTCAGAGGTCAATTATTTCCCTTATATTATTATATTATTATATTATTATATTTTTATTATTAATTATTATATTATTATTATATTTTATTTTATTTGGAGTGTTAATTAATTATCTAGTTGATATGAGATATAATTAAATAATTGAATTAATTAACTTGGTGTGCATATTGAGTGGTTTGATTATTTGAATTAAATAGAGATATTTAAATATTAGGTCTTATTGGGCCTATTAATTAAATTAGAAGTATAATGACTTAAGCCCAAATAGAATACTAATATAAATAGTAAGAGGTGAGGAGAGTGAGAATTAGGATTCATTTGATCATTGAAGGCAATAGAGAAAGAGGAGAGGAAAAGTAAAGAGAAGAGCTAGGGTTTCCAGAAAATTGAAGAGGTAAGGGGGGAATCCTTATTATTATGGGTTAGTATGATTGGGTCAATGGGTAGAAGCATGTTTAGGTTAAAATCCCTAATTTTGTTATGATTTTGAAATTATTAGGTTTTGATAATTATTCTTGAATTATGGTGATGGATTGTGTTAAAACTGCAAATTAACGTTATATATTTGGAGTATTGTGTGAGTTATAATTTTCTTAACGTGTGGCTTTTTACGGAATCAAAATCGGAGGTCCAGAAGTCCTCCAACGATGAAAACTGCAAAAAATTCTGCATGCTGTCCGTCACACTCGCGGCTTTTTTTTATGTTTTATTGTCGAAATCGTTTTGGTTATTACTTTTGATCCGTAAGTCCAAATTGAGTGCCGTTTGAAGCGTTGGATAGCTGAAACAGGGGGCTATAACTTTGTTTCAGGAATAAAATAATTTTGGAGATTATTTCATGGACGTTTTGGGGGTTGAAGAAGATGAAAATTATGTTGGAAAATTTAATAAACAACAACTTTTTAGTAATGCCTTCGTGTACGGTTTTATTCATAACTTTCAACTCGTGAATCATTTTGGGTTGGGGTTTAAAGAATTAGAAAGGTGACTCTAATAGACATTATGTGAATGGTGTATTTTTTATGAATGTTAAGATGGTAGAGATGATCTTAATTGCATATTATGTGAATGGTGTATTTGTTATGAATGTTAAGATGGTAGAGATGATCTTAATTCCATATTATGTGAATGGTGTATTTGTTATGAATGTTAAGATGGTAGAGATGATCTTAATTGCATATTATGTGAATGGTGTATTTGTTATGAAAGTTAAGATGGTAGAGATGATCTTAATTGCATATTATGTGAATGGTGTATTTGTTATGAATGTTAAGATGGTAGAGATGATCTTAATTGCATATTATGTGAATGGTGTATTTGTTATGAATGTTAAGATGGTAGAGATGATATTAATTGCATATTATGTGAATGGTGTATTTGTTATGAATGTTAAGATGGTAGAGATGATCTTAATTGCATATTATGTGAATGGTGTATTTGTTATGAATGTGTATATATACCATTGGTGGATAATTCATAGAGTTTAATTATGGTGATATGTGGAATGTTAAGATGGTAGAGATGATCTTAATTGCATATGTATTGGTATTTGTACATTCATTCATGGCATGGTCGGCTTCATAGTGGAAGCGGTGAAACTGTGGGTTCACGTGGTATTAGACGTTGAGCCTTAATTGGAAATAGGCGTAGCAGACGTTGATCCTTAATTGGAAATAGACGTGGTATTAGACGTTGATCCTTAATTGGAAATAGGCGTAGCAGACGTTGATCCTTAATTGGAAATAGACGTGGTATTAGACGTTGATCCTTAATTGGAAATAGGCGTAGCAGACGTTGATCCTTAATTGGAAATAGACGTGGTATTAGACGTTGATCCTTAATTGGAAATAGGCGTAGCAGACGTTGATCCTTAATTGGAAATAGACGTGGTATTAGACGTTGATCCTTAATTGGAAATAGGTGTAGCAGACGTTGATCCTTAATTGGAAATAGACGTGGTATTAGACGTTGATCCTTAATTGGAAATAGGCGTAGCAGACGTTGATCCTTAATTGGAAATAGACGTGGTATTAGACGTTTATCCTTAATTGGAAATAGGCGTAGCAGACGTTGATCCTTAATTGGAAATAGACGTGGTATTAGATGTTGATCCTTAATTGGAAATAGGCGTAGCAGACGTTGATCCTTAATTGGAAATAGACGTAGTGGCTTGGATTCTAGATATTGAATCGGAAAGCGGTGAAACGTTGGGTTCACATTTTGGTTCCACATGCATAGAGTCACATGTCTTGCATTGAGTCACATTAGAGTTATGTGATAATTGAATGTTTGCATTGATGTGATTGTGATGTGTGTATGAGATATGGTAATTGAATTTGATGATGTTTGGATACATAACTTGACTGAATATGTGATTATGTGATAATTGTAGTTATGTGTATATTTGAGAATATAATATTGGATTTGAATGTTATACTCCTTGAGTTTTTATGTGGGCTTGAAACATGTGAAATAAATGTTGGTTAATATTATTTACATGGTTATATGAAGTGTGATGAATTCCTTTAATTGTTGATTTAATCATTGTGCTTGATTATACTTCTTCATAATGATTTGAATTCTCACCCTTTCTGTTTGAATGTTACCTTTACATGGGTATCATGCAGATACTCAGGAGTAGTATTGCTGAAGTAAGTGAAAGGTAGCACTCAAGGTTAGCTGGAGAGCTTCGGTGCTTTGTTTTAGAGACTAAGTAGTGAGTCAATGCTCTGGTCATGTAACACTGCGTAGATTGGTAGTATTGAACTCGTGTCTTATTTGGATACGTTTGATGGTATTACTTGTGAACATGTTTAATTGAAGAGATTATTGAGAGATGATCATGGTATGGGACATGGATCATTTTATGAAATGCATGGATATTTGTTATTTTCCACTGCGAACGCATATGCTTGAATATTCATGATAATTGAAATGTGTTATTTTAAATGACCATGTGTATTGTACATTGATGATGAATGATGTTGGTTTTTGAAAGCTCTTAGTTTTTGAAAACGTCGATGTGACGCCCTTTTTTTTATATGCGTGCTTATTTACTCTGATTATATATTAAGTATTTTGGGGTAGAAAAAGGGGTGTTACATTAGTGGTATCAGAGCCTGGTCGACCTGTTGGTCAATAGTCGTTAGGGTTTTCCATCCCGTTGTATTTGATTCGTGTATCTGACACGATCGATACTGTTTGTCTGATACATTAGTAGTATCAGAGCAGGTCGGTCCGTCCAGCCAGGTTGTTTAATTAGGTTTGTTCCCTAGTATGCGACATGTGTGTGAGAACACTGTCGATGCTTGTTTTATTTTCCATTGGCATGTTGGGAATGAAATAAGTGGGGGAGGAGCGCCTGCTTATCTTGGATGTTCCAATTGTATCGAGCTGGGACATTATGTTGTTGCATGCGAGAGTGCAATGTTGTGCTTTTCCTGAACCCGAAGAGAGGTCGGATTCGAGGATGGTGTTGGTTAGAAGTTAATCGGGGGTATATCAACTATTTCGAGAAGACGGCTATTTTTCCTGAGGTTGGTGCTAAGGAAGATTGGTTGGTGAAGCGACGTCTTCGTGTGTTAAGCTTGGTATGTTGAAGCTTACGTGTTGCATTCTTGACGAGATTAGAGAAGATCGAGAAGTGAAGGAGCTTCGTGGTAAGGAAATTGCTTTGGTGAAAGTGACATGGGACGGAGTCACCAATGGCAATATTACTTGGGAACTCGAGGATAAGATGAGGGAGTCGTATCCGGAGTTGTTCGTTTGAGGTGAATTTTCGAGGACGAAAATCTTTTAAGTGGGGGAGAGTTGTAACAACCCAATTTTTAGTAATTATTATATTATTATTATATTTTATTTTATTTGGAGTGTTAATTAATTATTTAGTTGATATGAGATATAATTAAATAATTGAATTAATTAACTTGGTGTGCATATTGAGTGGTTTGATTATTTGAATTAAATAGAGATATTTAAATATTATGTCTTATTGGGCCTATTAATTAAATTAGAAGTATAATGACTTAAGCCCAAATAGAATACTAATATAAATAGTAAGAGGTGAGGAGAGTGAGAATTAGGATTCATTTGATCATTGAAGGCAATAGAGAAAGAGGAGAGATAAAGTAAAGAGAAGAGCTAGGGTTTCCAGAAAATTGAAGAGGTAAGGGAGGAATCCTTATTATTATGGGTTAGTATGATTGGGTCAATGGGTAGAAGCATGTTTAGGTTAAAATCCCTAATTTTGTTATGATTTTGAAATTATTAGGTTTTGATGATTATTCTTGAATTATGGTGATGGATTGTGTTAAAACTGCAAATTAACGTTATATATTTGGAGTATTGTGTGAGTTATAATTTTCTGAACGTGTGGCTTTTTACGGAATCGAAATCGGAGGTCCGGAAGTCCTCCAACGATGAAAATCGCAGAAAATTCTGCATGTTGCATGTCACACTCGCGGCTTTTTTTTTATGTTTTATTGTCGAAATCGTTTTGGTCATAACTTTTGATCCGTAAGTCCAAATTGAGTGTCGCTTAAAACTTTGGATAGCTGAAACAGAAGACTATAACTTTGTTTCAGGAATAAAATAATTTTGGAGATTATTTCATGGACGTTTTGGGGGTTGAAGAAGATGAAAATTATGTTGGAAAATTTAATAAACAACAACTTTTTAGTAATGCCTTCGTGTACGGTTTTATTCATAACTTTCAACTCGTGAATCATTTTGGGTTGGGGTTTAAAGCATTAGAAAGGTGACTCTAATAGATATTATGTGAATGGTGTATTTGTTATGAATGTTAAAATGGTAGAGATGATCTTAATTGCATATTATGTGAATGGTGTATTTGTTATGAATGTTAAGATGGTAGAGATGATCTTAATTGCATATTATGTGAATGGTGTATTTGTTATGAATGTTAAGATGGTAGAGATGATCTTAATTGCATATTATGTGAATGGTGTATTTGTTATGAATGTTAAGATGGTAGAGATGATCTTAATTGCATATTATGTGAATGGTGTGTTTGTTATGAATGTTAAGATGGTAGAGATGATCTTAATTGCATATTATGTGAATGGTGTATTTGTTATGAATGTTAAGATGGTAGAGATGATATTAATTGCATATTATGTGAATGGTGTATTTATTATGAATGTTAAGATGGTAGATATGATCTTAATTGCATATTATGTGAATGGTGTATTTGTTATGAATGTGTATATGTACCATTGGTGGATAATTCATAGAGTTGAATTATGGTGATATGTGGAATGTTAAGATGGTAGAGATGATCTTAATTGCATATGTATTGGTATTTGTACATTCATTCATGGCATGGTCGGCTTCATAGTGGAAGCGGTGAAACTGTGGGTTCACGTGGTATTAGACGTTGATCCTTAATTGGAAATAGGCGTAGCAGACGTTGATCCTTAATTGGAAATAGACGTTGATCCTTAATTGAAAATAGGCGTAGCAGACGTTGATCCTTAATTGGAAATAAACGTGGTATTAGACGTTGATCCTTAATTGGAAATAGGCGTAGCAGACGTTGATCCTTAATTGGAAATAGATGTGGTATTAGACGTTGATCCTTAATTGGAAATAAGCGTAGCAGACGTTGATCCTTAATTGGAAATAGACGTGGTATTAGACGTTGATCCTTAATTGGAAATAGGCGTAGCAGACGTTGATCCTTGATTGGAAATAGACGTGGTATTAGACGTTGATCCTTAATTGGAAATAGGCGTAGCAGACGTTGATCCTTAATTGGAAATAGACGTGGTATTAGACGTTGATCCTTAATTGGAAATAGGCGTAGCAGACGTTGATCCTTAATTGGAAATAGATGTGGTATTAGACGTTGATCCTTAATTGGAAATAGGCGTAGCAGACGTTGCTCCTTAATTGGAAATAGACGTAGTGGCTTGGATTCTAGATATTAAATCGGAAAGCGGTGAAACGTTGGGTTCACATTTTGGTACCACATGCATAGAGTCACATGTCTTGCATTGAGTCACATTAGAGTTATGTGATAATTGAATGTTTGCATTGATGTGATTGTGATGTGTATGAGATATGGTAATTGAATTTAATGATGTTTGGATACATAACTTGACTGAATATGGGATTATGTGATAATTGTAGTTATGTGTATATTTGAGAATATAATATTGAATTTGAATATTATACTCCTTGAGTTTTTATGTGTTCTTGAAACATGTGAAATAAATGTTGGTTAATATTATTTACATGGTTATATGAAGTGTGATGAATTCCTTTAATTGTTGATTTAATCATTGTGCTTGATTATACTTCTTCATAATGATTTGAATTCTCACCCTTTCAGTTTGAATGTTACCTTTACATGGGTATCGTGCAGATACTCAGGAGTAGTATTGCTGAAGTAAGTGAACGGTAGCACTCGAGGTTAGCTGGAGAGCTTCGGTGCTTTGTTTTAGAGACTAAGTAGTGAGTCAATGCTCTGGTTATGTAACACTGCGTAGATTGGTAGTATTGAACTCGTGTCTTATTTGGATACGTTTGATGGTATTACTTGTGAACATGTTTAATTGAAGAGATTATTGAGAGATGATCATGGTATGGGACATGGATCATTTTATGAAATGCATGGATATTTGTTATTTTCCACTGCGAACGCATATGCTTGAATATTCATGATAATTGAAATGTGTTATTTTAAATGACCATGTGTATTGTACATTGATGATGAATGATGTTGGTTTTTGAAAGCTCTTAGTTTTTGAAAATGTCGATGTGACGCCCTTTTGTTTATATGCGTGCTTATTTACTCTGATTATATGTTAAGTATTTTGGGGTAGAAAAAGGGGTGTTACAACTCAGAGGTCAATTCTTTCCCTTATACTTCTTAAAATCTGGGACTTTGAATTTGACTGGGATCTTGACGTTAGGCACCTAACAGAATTCAACAACACTTTTACCAAACAGGTATTTACCCCTCAGGATCTTTAATTCCTTTCTCAACTCAAGAAATTGATCTTTCATCTCGTCCATCTTCTCATAAACATCGGGACCCTCAGACGGCTCGGAGTGATAAATGGTTTCCTCTACACGGGGCAAAGTATGCACGACAGGAGGAGGGACAAACATGACCGGGCTAGATGCCGGCATAGAAGCAAACGTTGGAGCATAACCCTCAGGTACAAATTTCGGAGACATTCCCCACGGTAAACTGGCAGGCATGGCTGGCACAAACTAGCTAGCAGCAACTACAGGCACTGTCGTCGAAGCAATTTCAAAAATAACAGTCCTTTGAGGATGAGGAGTTGCAGGAGGTGGAGATGGTTGATTTTGAGCAACAATCACAGACTTCATCAAATCAGTGAGTATGGAAATCTCATCCTTGAGCTATCTATTATCTTGTTTTAGATGCTTCATTCTTCTCTGGCGGTTAGCTCGAGTATTGTAGTAATGAGTCAGCTTATCTGATACAAAGAGGAAGAACAGTAAGACATATGGCTGAAGAAACCTATTATGCAAATGATGCGTGAAATACGATGTTTTTGATTTTTGATTTCAATGAATATACAAAGTCTTATTTGAAAATATTTAAATTAACAAAAATAATCAATAATAATAACATTTTAACCATAAAAATCTCTTTGTATTCATAAAAGTTTGGAAGGATTACACTGAGTACTATTTCAGAAACCAAAAATAAAAATACAAGAGAAAAGGAAAATGTCATCCTAAGGATCCCTAACAACTTAATCATCTGAACTGGCCAAGGGCGTGTACTGCCTCCGGATGCGTCTGATCTCTGACTCAAAATTTGTCTGCATCAGAGCTTTCTCGAGGACGAGCCGATCAACACTCTTCTTCCAAGCACCGAAAGGCTTAGGCATACTAGAGGAAAATAAATCCTTTGGCTCTCTTTTTGTCTTCACTGCACACTCTTCAAGAACCTCAATGAGTGCATCTTTGTCTTTCGACTTCAGTTGCAACTCCACATGCTTGTGGTTTAAAGTATGGAACCGCTCTTCCCACGGGTCCCTCTCTTGTTTCATCTTGGCGAGTGCATCTTCTAACTCCTCTACATCTTGGTTAGGGAGAGTTCATGGCTCAACCACAACCATAGATATAGGTATTTCGTAGGCGTACGACATCTTAAGCTCCAAAGCTTTCTTCTTTAACCAAGTAGTGTAAGCTTCAAAAGCTATACAATTGCACAGACCAAGCTCGACTCTTCCATTCCTATGAACATTGTTCCAAGCATGCACCATCATACTCTTCAAATTTTGGGGATCTTTTGTTGGTGTAAGCCCTAGAGGCCAATACTTTTTGGTACTTGTATCGAATTATTTATTAATAATAAAAGGCTTTTTCTTTATTATGTTTGTTTAATAAATTCCCTAAAATAGCTAGTCCGTTTAATGTATCAAGTATGACTTAATCATGAGATCACATTAAACATAAGGACACTATTCTTAAAGTATCCGTAGTCGAGCTTTATTATGAAGTGGGATAACATTAAAGCATGAAGACTATTATGTTTATAGACTAATGATCACATCTCATGGATCATGGATAAGGAGTTATCAAGTCTTAAACATAGGTATGAATATTAAGAGTAATATTTATACTGGATTGACCCGCTATGAGAATACTATATAGAATGTTATGCAAAGTGTCATAAGTTATTCTCATGGTGATAATGGTGTATACCACCCTTCGACCTGAAACCACTATGGACCCTAGATGTAGAGTCGAGTGCCTTCTTGCTGATCAAACGTTGTCCGTAATTGTATGACCATAAAGACAGTTGATGGGTACTCCACGAAGCATGCTAAGGGACATGAGTGACCTAGATGGAATTTGCCCATCCTGCGTAATAGGATAAATGTCTATGGGCCCAATATTGAACTGGACAAGGATGACACGGTCTATGCCTTGTGTTCAATATAGACATAAGGGCAAAAGGGTAATTATTATCACAGAAGGATTTGTCAGATCACATGACATTTTCGTGTCTTGGGTAGCAGTGACGTGTTGCTAGATACCGCTTACTGCCTATTATGTTAAATACGTGATTTAATATAATTCCCAATGCCGCGAAAACCTACAGGGTCACACACAAAGGACAGATTGATGAGAGATAGAGTAACTAAGAAACACCGTAAGGTACGGTGCACTTAAGTGAATTGTAGAACATCGTAAGGTACAGTGTACTTAAGTAGAATACGGAATATGGTAAGGTACCACGCGCTTAAGTGAATTTGGCATATTATAAGATATGGGCCACATACACTTAAGTGGGCTTTTTAGCTTAAAGCCCATACAAGTGGTTCTATAAATAGAACCCTTGTGTAGAAGCATTTAGAAGTTGTAATTTCGTCTCTCTCTCTCTCTCTCTCTCTCTCTAAGCCTTCATTCGTAGCAGCTAGCACTGAGAATGAAGGAATCCGTTTGTGTGGACTGAGTAGAGGCGTTGTCATCGTTCAACGTTCGTGATCGCTCCGTAGATCTGCATCAAAGGTTACAATCGCCACAAGAGGTAACGATTCTATCACTGATCATGCCCATTCGTAAGGATCATTAAAGGAGAAATTTTAAATTTCGCTGCGTTTTGGATCACCCTTCTCCTTCATCTTTACCCTCTTGATAGAATAGACCCTCTAACTGAACGTTATTAGGTTTATCTCTCAAGGGGACCCAAGCTGACGACGGGCCAAAGCAGGGTTATAGTTGATTCCTCCTTTTGTACCAATGAGAGGTACATTAGAGAACTCACCACAACTGTCAATAATCTCCATGGCATCAAAAGCGGAATCATACCAAACGATGTCATCATTAATGAGAGACATAAGTCTCTGAGACCACCGTAGACATTGCTTGTTCTCCAAAAAAGCAGGCGTCTGAGGCATATGAGAAATAAACCACTTGTATAGAAGAGGAATACAACATACAATGGTTCCACCACTTTTAGAATTCCTCAAATGCAAAGAGAAATATGTGTCACCCAACCAAGTCGGAACATGATTCCCAATCAAGAAAATTCTAATGGCGTTAACATCAACGAAATTGTCAATGTTAGGGAACAAAGCAAAACCATAGATGAGAAAGACAAAGATAGCTTCAAAAGCGTCCATGCTACCGGCTTGAGCAAAAGCGGTAGCTCTACCAATGAGAAACTCATAAGTCAACCCTAAAATCCCTCCTTTCTTCATCGTATTAGCGTCGATCTCGGATTTATTCAAATGAAGAGCTTCGGCTATGACTTGAGACCTCAGAATCTCCTCTAATCAACTGAAGGGCACCTTATTAGATACGGGTATACCCAATAGATGGGCATACTCTTCCAACATGGGCATGAGTTGATAATCGGGAAAAGTAAAGCACCAGTAAAGAGGATCATAGAACTGGACCAAGACACTCAAAAGTCCTTCCATAACTTCAGTACACAGCACGGATAAAATATCCCCATGACTTTACTTGAAATCCAAGGGATCAACTACAAAGGATGACAGCTTCCTTAACTCTTTCAAGTCGGGACATCTGAAACTGTACTTTTTAGTCTTCCTTCGTCCATAATCCATAGTCTGAAAATATTTGCAAATATGACCTTAGTTCCTTGAAAATTTATTGTTGTGATGAATGTTATGATGCGCATGAATGCATGAATGAAATAATCACGCACAAGTGATCGCACATAAGGAAAACACAAACAAAGGTCACGGGATGGATCAAGTCATTATCAAGATCAATCATCCATTTTGGTGGACTTAGGTTTTTCACCTTATCAACACCTGAGTTCCATTAATATTGATGATAACTGGTCGGATCAACCGAGAATCAACGAGTGATTTACAATACTTAACAGGGAGGACTCCAACTTGGATTCAGTAAACAAGTATGCCATTAACCCCTAATAAATGGAAAGACTTATGATCAATATATCATGGAAATGGGAGAATTATATCTCAACCAAAGATAACTCAAATCTAAACACTCTTTTTTTGCAAAAAATTTAAAAGAAAAGGTTACAAAGTTACCAAAGAATTAAATGAGGTTGTTAGTTATTTTTGTCTTTTTGAAAGTTAAGTCAATATGATTAAGTTTATTCACAAGTTTGATTAAGAAAATATTTTGAAAACCAATGGCTTAAGGCCAAAGTTTATACTCATTAAAACAAGTCTAAGTTGAAAACACAAACAAAGAAGGTTTTGAAATGGAGGGAGAGATTTTGAAATTTAAGAAGGAAAGGAGGAGATGAAGGGACTATCCTAGACAAAATTAAAAGTTTAGAGTTGAAAAGATCTAATCAATGGGAAACAATCCACAAGACAAGAATGTCAGATAGAAACCCATTTCCTTTGGACTATTGAGCAAGCAACAAGCATAAACATCCAAGCAATAAGTATGAAGATCAAAGGCATCAAATAAAGATAGCCAAAATACAAGCAAGCATTCTAAATGCAAGCAGTCTTCAGTGTCTTCAAATGTATCTAATGAAATATTCCTTGTGGTAAACTCATAGAAACAATCATCAGATAAAAACAATAAGGTCAAGATAACAACTTAAACACAGAGACAAAATAACAGATAAACCAAAAGGAGATCTCAAGGTTTGCATCAGATGAATGGCATTGGCCAAGATAAATCAGTCTCAAATAATGGCATTGGCCAAGTTCTTCAAAGCATGGGGATGTTGCCTACTCTAAGTCCAAAGGTCCAGATCAAGTCAAAAGCAGAGGTCCAACAGTCCATCAACATATTTTTTAGGGTTTTTGTTGTTATTAGGTATTTTAAGGTCCTAAGACCATAAACAGAACAAAATCATAAGCATACAATATATATACAATCACAAAGATATGGCTCAAGTGAGCAAAGTGAAAAGGATTGAAACATAAACATCTTGCATGAAATTTAAATGGCAATGAATGATAAAGGTACAAAAATTAAAATTGCATTAAGTAAATGACATTAAAGATAAAAAAATAATAAATAAATGTTTGTGAAATGTTAGTGAAGAATTCAATTGTTTAAGTCATTCTTTGGAGAACACCCAACCATCCACTCACAAGCATGAAGACATGAACTAAGACATCATATATGAGAAGGGATCCAACTTGGATAAATCAACAAGTATGCTACTAGCTCTCACAAATAGAAAAAGGTCAAGTCTTCACACAATACCATGAGGAATGGGAGACTTACAATCTCACTTACAAGAATGTCATGCCTTTGGGACAAATTTAGCTCTATGTTAAGCAATCGTAATTTGACTTATGTAGAAGTCATAACTATATGAGGTTGGGTAATACAAATATTGGTGTTAATACATGCTAGAGACATGGTACAAAGAACCAAGCTCCTAAAGCATACGACACACAAAATAAAATAGGGTGGACATATCTCAATCAGGCTCATGTTTATTCATCTGACACAAGGTCATTGATGAATCAACTAGCATTTGATTTGTAGAGAAATCATTAGTCAACAATGGATTCGGAAAGAAGAGGGATAAAGATGAAGAGGGAAATGGAAATGGGAACCCAAATTGATCATGGAAGGAATTTCATCTAATCAATATTATCCATTCATCTTGAGGGATGAAGTGTACACTTTATCAACCCCCTAAATCCAATAGTATTGATCAAATGGAAGTTCAAATCAACCATGATCAAGGCCAAACAGAAGATGAAACAACACAAGACCAACCAAATGGCTCAACATAATTTTTAAACAATTAAACAATTAAAAATAAATTTAAAAATGAAATAAAATGCATTTTTTAAGGGGAAAACCTCAAATCCCTTCAAATCACCAAATAAATGGCCAAGGGATTTATCCTAGGTCAAACAAGGTCAAAGGAACTTAGACAAAAAAATTGGGAATTTTTAGAAAGTCAGAAGTATTTAAAAATATTTAAAAACAAGTCAAAAAATATTTAACTCACAAAAAATATCAAATATAATCCAAAAAGTGATTTTAATTCAAAATATGAAAGAGGAAATTATTTAAAGGTTTTTGGTGAAAGTCCCATATTTTTTGGATTAAAATTGAAATTTCAATAAATTAAATAAAATAAGCTATTTAAAATATAAATCAGAAGATAAAATAAAAAGGGAAAAAACAAGGGTCATCTGATCTCCCTCATTAATTGAGGTGGCAGATCTAATGGCCACACGCATCATGTCCATGGTGCACCACTTTCAACGTGTAGCAACATTGGGAATTCAAATCAAAGGCCAAGATTAAAACATGGCAAAGGATCAGATGGTCTAGAATGATGTCAGCAGACAACCAGAGTCCTAGCTCCGATCATCTTCTCGGTGGACCTCACCGGACTGGTCCAACTTTAAACTTCACCAAAATAAAAGATCCATATACTATTTTGAAGAGAAAATCGAGGGGAGCACTAATCTGACTTCCATTTCTTCAAATTATCACTATACAAAGAGATATGTGGAATTGAAAAATGAGGTGGATGAACTGAGTTGCTTCGATTTGACCTCAAAGCAACTCAATCTTGTTGTCTACATTGGTAGGTCTTCATCCATCCAAAAATTAAGAGAAATGATGCAGAATGAGGGAGAATCGAAGAAGGAAAGTTTCTGAAAATTCACCTTCTGTTTGCAGTGATGAATCTCGATCTTACTTCTAATTAACTTGGCCTTGCTTCTACTAGTTTGCAGGAGATGATTTAGATTCAAAAGGGCTTTGAATCCATGGAGTTTCAATTCCAAAACATAATGGGAATCAAAACTCGATTTCAAGAGAAATCTTCAAGGAATTCTATCAATGGAGGTTGAGAGGTTTGCAGGTCAAAGCTTGGGCCAAGGGTCCTCAATTCTGAGCAGAATGACATGTATTTATAAGCTTAAAGATTCATTTCCACACACTTCCAAAAAATGGCCAAAAATATCAACTTGGTGTGCATGGTTGCATGGGAATGTAAAAAGGCCTAAATAATGATGTGATCCAGTTCCAATTCATGTGCAATTGATGTTGAAGTCCAAACATGAAGCCATGCAATGTGAATTATCATTTGAGTGCAAATATTTCAAAAACAAACCAAACAAAGGAGTCATGTGCAAGTCCCTCAATTTTGATCCAAATGCCACGATCTTAGACTCTTTGGAAAGCTAGCATGAAGGGGAACAACTTTGATGTTGAAAGGTTTTCCATTTGAAGCTTGGATCATGATGAATGTTGGTGTGGAATTTGGAAGAATCAAACATAGTTGAAAATTTTCTAAGTTAAAAGTCAAATGACCACTTTTTCCACCTTGAATAACTTTTGCTATGCGCTTCAAATGACTTTGGTTACTTCTTTAAAGTTGTAGAACTTTCAATCCTATTCAATTTGGTTACAAATTTGACATAATTTGAATCTTTCATAAGGGAGTTATGGATTTTAGAAGTTGAGGAAAATTGCTTGTTCAATGATGATGGCCCAAAATGACCTATAATATTTCCTCTTGGTACATGCCCTTGCAAGTAGAATTTGATCTTTCTCAAAGAATAAAAGTTGAAGAAGACATCTTGAAATTAATCATGAAAACTTTGATCATCTTCACATCATACAAATTAAGCAAGTTATTATTCTTGGAAATTGACCTTTTATCTAGGGCACAAACAAAATGACCTATAATCTTTCACCATAAAAATGCCTTTCCAAGCAAAATTAGCTCTTGATGCCAACATGAAAGTTTTTTGTAATGTCATAAAGAGTAAATTTTCTCTTGGAATCATTTTCATGACAAAAATTGTAGGAGATAGGGTCTAGGAAACCCTAGATTTGACCCGTTGACTTTTCTGGTCAACCTCCTAGAATCAACTTGCAAACTTGAAGTTCCTTTGCTCGTAGAGGCTCATGGAGGATCATATATGCATAAGATGAATTATAATGGATTTCCCTTTATATATTTGACCAAATGTTGAAGAAACTTGCTGAGGAAGCCACACAAGATACCCAGATGAGTTAGGGCTTCCAAGGCAAACAAGCTTCAAACTCTTGATGAGTTCTTGATCAAAATGACAAATAAATAACATGAGGATCCATATATGATGTTTAGAACCAATGTGGATATTTTCTTGATTGATATCTTGTACTGAGGGAAACCTTAGATATGAGCTTAATGAGGCACATGTGGATGCACACACTACCTACAAAAGCAATATCACCACAATAGATATATTTTTGGTATTTTGGTTAGTAAACAAAGAAAAATAAAGTATAATACAATCAAAAATGCTTGATGATCTCTCCTAATGCAAACCCAATGAATGAGGGGTGAGGAGGATACCAATGTGTGATCCCAATGCCAATGCAAATGATGAGATTGAATGAGGGGTCTTAGGGTCAAAATTTGGGTCTTACACAATTCACTTCCCCCCTTCCCTTGTGTTCGGAGTCACTTGGTTAACACATGTAAGCCAGTAAGTTTATATTTTTAAATAACACTTTAAAACCTTTATTTTCTTCTATATTTGTCTGTGTTACTATGGTTTTTAGAGAAGGAAGCTATGGAAGGTTTAAAGGATAAAATCTCCATCAATGGTGGAACGTTGGGTAGAGATATCTACTATAAAAAGATGTTAGGGTCTTGGTCCTTCTTGTCTTGTGTTTTGGAGAAATATTGTGTCACAAATGACTTTTTAAAGGCGTGTGAAACTTAAATATATATTGATAACATGCTTCTAATGATGATTGTTTCTTTTTATATTTTGGGAGTCCTATTTAAAATGGACAACTTTCTCCCCAAAGCCCTAAATGCTCTAAGAGACAGCTCATCTGCGTGGGTGGATCAAGAGACATTGGATATTGTTTCCTCATTCCCATTTAAGGGTAGTCTAGATCATACCTTCACTGAGGCGAGTCCTTCTTTAGATCGGGGGGTTCTTTCTCTTTAAGAAAATAAAAAGGATATGCAACAAGTATGATGGGTGTGTCACCCCCTTCATGAATGCATCTTTTTCTTGATTGGTTTTTGCCTCCCTTTTAATAACTTCCAGGTGGGAATTCTAAATCATTTGGAAATTTATCTTTCATAACTACACCCAATGAGTTTGGATTACTTCAAAGCTTTCTAGTATTGGTGTGAGTACAAGAGAAGTTTGCCGAATTTGACACATATTTTCATCTCTTTAAAGCCCAACGAAGTTCCACCGACTCAGCATGGAGTCAAGTCTATTTTCCCGTAGGAAGAATAACAAGATGTTCGAGGTTTATTTTTATAGTGTGAAGAACTTTAAGACTGGTATTATCTTATTACTCACCTTAGCAAGGAGGATCACACTAACATATGCAACATGGAATTTGAGCTTTCTTTCTAATGCTTGTATCGATTTTCCAAGTTCTGGAATTCGAGACATTTCTTGCAGTAATATGAACCTTATGTCTATAATTTCAACGACTTGTCCTAGAAAGAGACCTGCCTAGATTAAATTACTCACCATCTTTGAGGGTTTGGGTTTCGTTGACGATGTTTCTCCTTCTAGGAGGAACGAAAGAATCAAAATAAATAGTTCATAGAAACATGTTTGTTAATTGAAGCCACTACTAAAGAGGAAAGGCATGCCATCTTTGGTGAATGGTGTAGAAATTATCTTATTTTCTTTAATGCTTTCTTGGTGACTATTTCCCTTAACTTTCTTATTTTGTGGTTTGTAGATAAGATAAAATGTCACCAAACAATGCTACAAATGAAGAGGACTCATAAGATTATCTCTTCACTTTAAGTGGTTGTCAATATTCTAGTTACTAAAGGGGTTCCAATTATGGGGTCTTCCATCTGTTTGTACATGCTAACCCTTCATATTCTGGTTCAAATAGAGTTGTGGGGTTCTTGTGACAAGCTTGCGACAGTGGGGGTGCTTTACGCTTGGAGCCACGTGTTGTTGGAGACACAAGTCCTATTATTGAAATACCTCCTGATTGTGGACCATCCGAAAGAAGGCCTCAAATGTTGGGTGAGACCAAGCGATTCTTGGTTTTGGTGGAGGTTCAACGTCGAATTCGGTCCCTTCATTTCCCATACTTCTGATATGTCCTAGTCCCCATGCAGATTGAAAGTTTTGGATGCATATTTCTCGGGCAAGCCAAGGTTGTCTGTCAGAAGGAGATGGCGCAAATAGCATACCATGAGCACAAGGCATCGACTATTTTAGCATTTGGTGCTACTGGGAGGGGGGATATCCTTTTGTCTAAGAGTATCTGAAAGTAGAAAGAAGTGCTTCAGAAGCGCATCAATGCTCTTACTTTTGAGCGGGACCGGTATCCGGAGAAGCTCACCGAGGCGAGTGATCTGCTGAAAGAAATATGTAATGATGCATAAACTTTCGAGTACCTTCACTTCTGGTTGAGAGGGTGCAATCACATGTGCAAGAGATGGAGAAGAATGATAAAGCCATATCATTTGCTCGAATGATAATATCCACAAATGAGGTTTCTCTTGTTGAGGAGGATTATACAATGGACTCCTTTCGCAAAACACTAAAGGATTTTTAGGTGTTCTTGAGCGAGGCTCGGTTAGGTTAGAATAAGGATGTGGACAGCCTTCGGGAGATGCATCTTGAAAAGCTCGAGTTGTCCAAAGAGTATGTGAAGCATGTGGAAGATTGTTTCTATGTTCTACAAGTTTCTTTTTAAAATGCCTTGTAACTGATAGAATGTTTTCATCCCATGGTGCACATTTCACGAGAGCAGATATGTCTTGATCACGAGATGGTGGATGGGAATCCGGTCTTCGTTGGGGATGAGTCAGGCTCATAGTTTTTTTGTATGTTAGGGATGTTCTTACCTGGTGTAACATTTGTTGTAGAAAAGTAAACTCCATCTTCAGGATGTTCTTACCCTGTGTAACATTTGTTGTAGAATAAATAAATTCCAAAATTGTTGCTTTATGGCATATTCCTTATTTTATTTACTTAGTGTCATTTTTACTTGTTATGGTGTTGCTTTAGTTCCTTAAGTTTGTTGTTCGCTTCTCTGGGAATTGGTTAGCGTTTGAGGTCGTGCTTAGAAATTTTATTGAATGTCTTTGGATTTTGTGTCCGGTCAATGGTCGGTACCATTTTCTTACCTCCAAGTTTGAACTTAGTTCGAGGTCGATGTAGTGGAGACTCACCTTTATGTTTTGGAGTGGCTAGCTGCCAATAGAGGGTGAACTCTAATCACCACTTTATTATGGAGTATGTGATCTTTATCTATGTGCCTTTTGTTGTGGAATATTTCTTGCTTTGATCGTAAGATGGTGGCATTTGTGACAACACTCTTGGGCCATACATATCCTAGAAGAAAAATTTGTGAAAATTATTGATTTTCATTGAAAAAAATATTACGTTGTAATAGAGTATGTTTTACTACTCCGTACCAATTTATAAGCAAAAATCCAATATTTCACACTTATTAAGAAAATGTAAAATTTGATGTCTTTTTTAAGATATGTTTTTTGGAAAGATGTAAAAACAATTTTGATTGATGGTTGTTTATGGAAAAATGAGAGAGAAATCAAATTAAGTGCATTTTGTGTTTAATTTTACCTTGAAAAAGATGAATTTTTTAGAATAAAATAGTTAAATAAAATAAAGTTGATGTTTTTTTGCTTATAATTTATAAAGAGAAAAATGAGTGTTTTTTTACTTATAATTTATAACGAGAAAAATGAGTGTTTTTTTTCTTATAAACGGGTACGGAGGGAGTATGTACTAGCAAAGAGAAACTTAATGACTACTTCATTTAGAGTTATTCCTTACGTCTATGACATTAGAACGATTCATATTATACCTATTTGGAGCACCGGTCTCTTGGTTACTCTCTTTTTCAACCGCTTAGTAAAGAAGACAATTTTAATTTCCATCGCATTTTCTTTAAGATTGAGTTATTAATTCCCTCTCCGTCTAACAATGTTTGAAATGCTAATCGAAGCATTTTAAATATGTTTACTTAAAGCATGTTTTTAAAAACTTTGTTTAGGGCTTTCATTAACCTTTCATTTGCAATCCAAATTAATAATGGAGATCAAATTACTCCACCTCTACAATCTCAAAAAAAAAAAATAGTGATTCACACACTAATTAATTAGGTAAGCCACTCTCTTTAATACCAAAAACCCAACATTGACTTGAATTGTGGGGTTGGCCCTAACAAAACCATTAAATCACCGAAAACCTTAATTACCTACTTTGTGTCTTAAAAGCATTCTTAAAAAAATTCAAATCAAAAAACACACTTTTAAAAAATTAAACATTTCATTTTCTATTAAATACCTTTTTTTTATTATTTTAAATATTTAAAGAGTATCTTCCATTCTTCTTATTTTAAGCCCTCAAAATAATTATTTTAATGGAGGTTGCTAATACTTCACAATTAATATTTTGAAAACCAAAGCTAAGTCAAAATTTGGATAACTTTATAGCATTTGAAAAGATCTTTGAAACAATTATTATAGTACCACAACCACTTCAAACGTGTACCTAAACATGTTTGACATAGTATAAACACTAGAGTCATTTTCAACCATTTTGCATTTATAAACCCACTAGTGAATTTCAACGCAAGAAAACTTGGTATCAAATTACTAACTCACCCCTAAACTACAACACTTCAATAGATTCAAATATAAGGGTCATTTTAGTCATTAACAAATAACCAATAACAACACTTAAAGGAAAATTTTCACTTAGTACCTCAAACATAATTTGAATATTTAAACAAAGTTATGTTATCTTAAAGTATATTTCTGAATAATTAAAAAATATTAAGGTATCTTTTTCTAATTTAATCTAAAATTTGAATTCGAACTCAAATATGATTATGTAGTAGTAGCGTTAAAAATTTTTTAGAGATTTTTATCGCTATTTTGGTTTACCTCAACTCAAGATTAATTTATACAATTGCGTATAGATGATATTTGATTTTTAGCTAAAATAATATATTTTTTAAAAATATTTAAAAAATGTGACACTAAGATTAATATAACTGTTTGCTTTTATGGAAACTTTCAACTACCAAAACCAATAGCACAAGAAAAAGAAGAGGACAAAACATGTAATAATCATCAAGAAGAAGAAAAACACAAGCATATTCTTGTTTAAAAACATCATAGTAATTGTCATTGTAATCTTTGTTCCTTCATGGCTTTAAACATGATGTTTCATCTTCTAAGCCATGTTCTTATTTTCCAAATTTTTCTAATACAAACTCACCATTGCCAACTCAATTCACCTCAAAATCAAAATATTGAAACTTTTTATCCAATTCAAATTCCACAACAATCCACACCACCAAAGCCACAAGCATCACCACCATCATCATCACTAGCACCAACATCAACATCATCATCTACAACAAATTCTTCATCAAACAGTAAGATAGTAACTGCTGTAGCTGCAACCGCAGCAGGAACTTTAGTTCTTTCTGCTCTAGTTTTCTTCTTTGTCCTTAAATGCTTTAGAGCAAAGAAAAAAAATGTGAGGGTGAAGAACAATGACAACAACACTGGTTCTTCTGTAGTTCATAGAAATGTTGTGCCTCCTATTAATGTGTTTGAGAAAATGGAAGGTAACATAAAAGGACTTATTGTTGATGAAGATGGTTTAGATGTTGTTTATTGGAGAAAGCTTCAAGATCAAAACTTTGATAAGGATATGAAAAAGGGTGTTTTTTTGAATAGTCCTAGAAACAAAGATCATGAAGATGATCAAAGGAAGAATAATCAAGAAACTCATTTGCTTAGAGGAAAATCTTCAACTTCACATATGAATATTTTTCCACAAGAATCATCATATACAATTATGAAAATTACACCTCCTGCTCCTCCTCCTCCTATTCAACCATTTTCTCTAAACCTTCTTCCTTCATCACCTAAAAAGCTTTCTACTTTTTTCTCATCAATTCCAAATGTGACAAATCATGCACCACCAATGGTTTCTGATGATACAAAGAGTCAAGAACCACCTCCTCCTCCGCCACCTCCTCCTCCATCAGTAGTACCTGATAGAAAAAGCTCAGCACCGCCGCCACCTCCTCCTCCTCCTCCACCAATTCTAGATAGAAAGACTCTTGCAACACCGCCTCCGCCACCTCCTCCTCCTTCGCTATCAACTAGAAAGATTTCTACACCAGCGCCGCCGCCACCACCAAAGACAAGTGGATTGAAGTTGAAGTCATCATCAAAACCACCACCTACACCTCTTGAAACAAAGTCTGCCAACAATAAACAAGGGAGTTCTTCAAGTGAAGTGAAACTAAAACCATTGCATTGGGATAAGGTGAATACTAATCTTGATCACTCTATGGTGTGGGATAAAATCGACCGCGGTTCATTCAGGTAATCCTAATATACTATATTTTCTTAAAATAACATAACTAAATTTTGATCATCCGTCGAACAATTCATTGGTCAGACTTTATTTATCTTTTGGCCGAACTCTGGATTATTAGGGCCATGGTCTGAGAATCGGAGGGTTAAGAGAAAAAGAATATTTATCGATGATTTTTTAAAAATCTTCAGGGTTGATGATGGTCTTATGGAGGCTCTATTCGGGTATGTTGCGGCCAAACCAAATAGTAACACTTCAAAAGGAAATGAATCAACAAGTCCAAGCAAGGATGCATCAACAAATGCTTTCATTCTTGATCCTAGAAAATCTCAAAACACTGCTATAGTTTTGAAATCTCTTGCAGTCTCGCGAAAAGAAATCGTCGATGCACTCATCGATGGCCAAGGCCTTAATGCAGATACAATTGAAAAGCTTTCAAGAATCGCTCCAACAGAAGAAGAACAATCTCACATTCTCGAATATGAAGGAGACACAACGAAACTTGCAGCAGCTGAATCTTTCTTGTACCACATCCTCAAAGCTGTTCCTTCGGCATTTAAGCGCTTGAATGCGATTTTATTCAGGTTGAATTATGACTCGGAGATCAAAGAAATCAGGGAGATTCTACAGACACTTGAGATGGCGTGTAAGGAGCTTCGAAACCAGGGAGTTTTCGTGAAACTCCTTGAAGCAGTTCTTAAAGCAGGAAACCGCATGAATGCAGGTACTAATAGAGGTAATGCTCAAGCTTTCAACTTGGTTTCTTTAAGGAAACTCTCTGATGTGAAGAGTGTTGATGGAAAAACCACATTGCTACACTTTGTGGTCGAAGAAGTAGTTCGTTCCGAAGGGAAACGCGCGGTTCTTAACCGCAATCATAGTTTGACTCGTGGTTTCAGTAGGAGCAGTAGCAGCAGCAGCATTGGAGACTCTAAGGATTCTGCTACCTCGAATGAACAAAAACTGATGGAATATATAAAACTAGGATTACCAATTGTAGGAGGTGTCAGTGCCGAGTTTTCCAATGCAAAGAAAATTGCTTCAACAGATTACAATAGTTTTGCCGCTTCTATCTCGACACTTTCTGCAAAGATAGTTGAAATTCGACAACTTGTTTCGCAGTGCGGAAATGATAAAGGAGGGAAGTTTGTGAGAGAGATGAACCGTTTTCTTGAAAGTTCTGAGAAGGATTTGCAATTGGTGAGGGAAGAACAAACAAGGATTATGCAGCTTGTTAAGAGAACAACAGATTATTATCAAGGAGGAGGTTCAAAAGACAGTGCAGGAGAACAGGCTCTTTATCTATTTGTCATAGTCAAGGATTTTCTCGGAATGGTCGATCAAGCGTGTATCGAGATTGCACGTAACATGCAGAAAAAGAAGACATCTAAGGCAAAGTTCTAAAGAAAATCTCCCAGCAATTTGTCCATGACATCGAGATTTTTCATGTCTCGGCGACTTCAATGCAATTGCGATCGACGCTGTATAAGTCGTATTTGATTGCAATTTTCCACGACATCAAGAATCGTGACCTGTCAGCAGCCGCAATTTAAAACCTTGTATGACAAGTTAAAGGTTGAAGTCAGCAGAGGCACTAGCACAAAGGACTCTTTAATTGGCCTAACTAATTCAACTTTTTCCTATGGGACCATTTAGACAAAGGAACTGAAAAACTAAGAAGCTAATACGTCCTTGTCCTTGTGATATCATCATTTTTCCACATTTCAACGTGTAAATGTATGTGTTACATGTATAGAGAACTATTGTTCATGAGCATTTTTGAAGTCTAGTGTATATACATGTTGAATTCTTTTGGCAATAACCAGAACTTACTCCATATCTTCTTGTTTTTTATATAGTATTAGGGGCATTCCAATGCAAGGATTATGTTTGAATTCTTATCTTCCTTTGAGAAGATCCCACCATTTATATTCTCTCTTTTAGTAGCTATAGTGAGACATTTTTGGCTTAGAAGAACTACACAAAAATAAGAACAATGTTCTCAAGTATAAAAAACAACTTAAGAAAGACCTTAAAAAGATAGAGTTGATGTAATTCATGTTCCTCAACATTAAGTGTGCATACCTTAATGATGTACTTCTGCGCGTTATGTAGCAAACTTAATTAGTTTTGGCTTCAAAGATGAGTGAATATAAAGAAACATGGTTTATAATATATTGCCGGTGTTGTCAATCAAAGATCGAAAAAAAATTGTTAAAATTCCACTAAACTAGTGATTTTCTTTTTAAAAAGGCAAAATAGATAATATATATATAAAAATGAGAAAATGGGTAGAACTCAAAAACAACAAAGTACAATAATAAATGGCACAAGAGGTGCCACAAAGGACAAAAACAACAATTAGAGATATAAGTGAAATAATCAAAAAGCGGTCAAAAAAATATTCGGTCACAAACAAGAGCAATAAAAAAAAGAAAGATTTACAAACTCTTATACAAAAGTCTACACTACAAGACTCGAACAACCGGAGAACCAAGTTAGAGCTCAGAACATCAACCCTGACATCAATAGAACAAGAGACCACACATGAAAACCAAAGCCACCACGCCCCGTTAAGAGGGACTGGCCTCTTGAATCTCTATCGGTTTAGGTATATGATAAGATTCTAAAGTCGATCAGAGAGTAAGGTTGAGTTTGTTGGTGACATGCAAAGAAATCAGTTACAAGTAAACAAAATACTCTTATCCTCTACCTCTTTCACGTTTGTTGGAGAGTCGGAGAAAAGTACATTGTTATACACATAACAAATGGTCCACACCACTGCATGCCAAATCATGGCAATACCCCCCTAACCTTAGCCCTACTTCCTAAGGATCAAAAGATCTCAAAAAGAATACCGGGATTCCTAGGAAGAGGAACATAAACTCCTAACCACCTAAAGATCATATACCAAGGATCACCCCAAAATGAGGTTTGTAAACTTGATCATATAGCAAGGATCACTCCAAAATGAGGTTTGTAGACATGATCATATACTAAGGATCACTCCAAGATGAGGTTTTTAAACCTAACCCTACCTTCCTAACCAGGTCATCCTCAATCCAATGGGAAGGATCTTCTTTCTTGGATCTTCTTTCTTGGACCCAAGGAAAGATACATCTTTTCACCAATAGGAGCTAGAGCGCAACCCCAAAACCCTACCTCCCCGCAAGGAAGAAACCTTAGAGGCATCATACCGAGCAATCAAAATATCACACCAAAGGCCAGATGCACCTAAAATAAGTGTTCATCTTCATTTGGCTAAAAAGGGCTAAGTTAACCAGACGAAAATCTCTAATTCCCAAACCCCCTTTTCTCTTAGGTTTGTACACATCCTACCACTTCAACCAGAGTATCTTAGCATTCCCTTTCACCCCCACCCCAAAAGAACATCCTCTATCTTCCACACTTTTACAGGCATCTTAAGAAAAAACAGAAAGAAACCATGAATATGAATAGCGTTAATGACATAAGACATAATTAAGGAGAATCATTCTCCCCCAGGCTATCATACCTATGAGTCCAGGAGTGAAGTCTCTTCCACAACAGGGTAGTATAGCACTGTTATAACATTGGAGTAATATTCTGATAACATTTTGCAGCAAATAGCATATCACCTCAAATTTTGCTATAATGTAACAGCTATGTGACAACATCATACATTGTTTTAGCTTTTTAAGAGATATGTGTTCTACAACACGTTAGAAGCATATCAGTCCCCCATAGACAGAAAAACGATGCACAGCCAATTGCAAGAAAATATATGCATTTTCGACATTATTACTATTACGGATATCATACAATAACATTTCTAGTTCGAATTTCATAGAGGGGGCGTGAAGAGGAAATTTGTCATCAATAAATGATGCATATTCCTTCTTCCTACTCCTCGCCATGTTCATAAATAAGCACCTATTTAACTAGAAGAACATTGCTCCACTGTTGCTTACTAAACTAGAATATCATAGTGTTGAATTGTCTCCACTGACATTTTCCCTGAACATATACTACTACCATACACATGATGTATTTAGCTTCTATTTCTTTACTCCTTTCTTTACCTTCACCATTTGTGCAGCTACCGGCGGTTCTCAGTTTTAGCATCACCCTGCATAGTCATGAAAACAGGACAATATCAGCTGCAGGTATACAATCAAGCCTCGGAACTCAATGGATCACAATAGGACTCTAGAATGGAGCACAATTTAGTCAACAAAAGAGTGTTTGGGTTGATTTATTCTTGGAACATTTGTATGAAAAATTATTTTAACTTATTTAACATTATCTAGATCGTGCTGACAAAAAATCACTTTTAGATGCAAGATTATTAATATGATATGTAATTATTGTTTAAGTAATAAGATGATATAAAACCACTCCGGTCACTATTATAAACAAATCACTTTTAGATGCAACATCATTAATATGGATATGGTATATCTTTTCTTATTGAGTGGAATTTATATGGGCCTCGTTTTCTATTTAGGGGGATCCAATCCTTAATTAAGAAGACCTACGTGAATCTTAATAAAAGTGTGTTACTAGAGCATTTCATAGGAAATTATCTAGATGGTTTGATGAGAAATTGTAGAGGTTGATGGCATTGTTTAGGGAATGAATCCTCTTACGTGAACATGAGACGGAGAATTGTAATCTCTCACCATTCAGAAAAGATATACGAAAAAGGTGGGTCCACCTCTCTCGAATTCGAATGGTGAGATATCACATTTCTCCCGATCCTATGATTTTTTATATACGAGCAGATCTATTCCCATATTCTTAAGAGTACCACAATCCTAGAAATCTTGTTTGACTGTAAAAAAGAACTTTCATCATTATCTAGTTGTATGGACCACCAACCCATATGCTCATTTGGCAGAAAACATGTTAATTTTAAAAGCAAAACAAGACAGCCAGGTCCCATAGATCACTCCTAACTTGATTACAATTACCGTACTCCTTTATTAGTTGTGAAACTCAAGGTTTAACCCAACTTCGATTAAAAGTCAAGTTTCAAATTTTAGTCATTTTCAGGTGTCTCGGGATTGCAATCATTCAGCTGTTACCAAAAGTTATGCTTCAGATTGCTTTTTGGCATTAAGCAACACATAACTTTTCAGTTCAGTTATGAATATGATAGATATGAGTTCAGATGTATAGCACATACCTTTTCTGTTCCACTTTTTGATGCCTTTTGACCACGATAAAAAGTTGGTAGGGGTGTGGCCTTGAAATCATGTTTTAGCTTTTTCATTTCTGCTTCTTTTTCCTCCTATATAAAATCGACGAATATGCTTTGAGAAGTAAGAATGATGAGTCCATCACGATTCGTGGCTCCAAACATAAGGCTAAAAATCAATTCTATAGGCAAAAACTCCAAATCTCAACTTCAAGTTCAAATCAATTATGAAGGCAGAATCAGTACTACTTGAGGACACTCAAACATGTCAAAATCAATACTACGCTTCTATAGTCACTTTTGTCTCTCCCTAAATTGAATTCAATTATTACAATGTTTATATCAAATCTTCTAGACTAAAAAGAACTCAAACAAAAATTACTTCATTTTAAACTCAATTTTAACTAAATCAAATTTAAAAAATCAATTACAAGTAAATATAAGCAAGCACACTTAAGTGAAGCCAATGAAGGAATATAGGAAATGCCAGTCATTGAGAGAAACATTGTGGAATGAGGAAGAGTACCTTCAATTTTGTTTGGAGACGCGTTCTTTGTACCTCATTTGCATTAGGTTTTTCCTCTATTTTTCTTGAGGACTAATTAGCATGAAAGAAAAAACATAAGTTAGTCAGACAAAAACTACAAATAAGGGGTACTTTCAATGTTAAACATCAAGAGGTAGTCCTACCTCTTTTCCTTTCTCTGATTTAGTGTCACGTTTTGGGCCCAAAGTTCGTGCAGGATTTCCACTTCTTTTATTCATCCTCTCAACTGTAGTAGGCCTATTCATAAATAATCACCAAGAAGGTCATCATACAGAAAATTTAATTCCATATACTTTCATCAAAATAGATCTTGGTCGGATAAAATAACCTTATTCACTATGTTGGTGAGATGCATAAATAGTATGAAATTAATATGCAAAAAAACGGATATGCAAAATGCATCAAGTAAATAAATGTGCATGTAAGACGATAAAATCATAAAAGTGCAGATTTGAAAATTTACCGTCCATTTTCTTTACGCAAAGTTGTAGATGTTGAAACCTTTGCCACAGTCCCCCTTGAAGGAACCTGTTCACGTTATACGGAGAAAACCATTTTCAAATCAATGTTGTTTTCCTACAGATAAATATCACCGATAACACCATCTATTAACAATGAACTACAGCATAAATATTTTCCAATTACCTGTATTTTTACTAAAGATCTGTCTACTTCACTGGAAGTTTTCAGCTGGTTGAAACCGTTCTGGAATGTCTTAAATGCTCGTTTGACTATGTCCTTATCCCCCATGCTCTCCATGATGAGAGATTTCCTCATAGTGGTATGATGAGGAACTGGTTTGACTATGTCCTTATCCCCCGTGCTCTCCATGTTGAGAGATTTCCTCATTGCGGTATTTGGAACTGGATCAAGATTACTTGGACCTAAGCTCATAGACATGTGCAAAGATCGGTTAGCAACTTTTTTGTTCTCCACACTGGAAGTAATTTGTCTCTTAGGTAAAGATGGCAAATTTCCTTTTTTAGTTGAAGAAGCAGATGTCGATGTTTTAGTTGGATTTGATGTTGGCTTTGAACTTCTCGGTGTCGAAATTTGAGATGCCTTAGATTTTGGTTGCACTGGTTTCTTCTTTGTTTTGGCTACATTACTTTCCCTATTCAAAGAGATAACCTAACCAAAATGGATAGTAATTAAATACTCAATCTTTAAGAAATATAACATTACGATTTCACCAAATATGAATTAAATCAAACCTTAGATTCATTGGGATGATCCAATTTCACAACTTTTTCTTCAACTTGTGTAGCCTTCTCTGGTTCCTTGTACACAACATGTGAAATTTCCTTCACATCTTCGGCTTCAACGTCAAGACTTTCTTCTAGTTTTACACACGCATCTTCTTTAGGTTCATCTATCTTGTAGGAACCATGTGATCCACTTTCTTCCTCTTTGTTATCTACCACCTGAACCGGTGAACTTTGATAATCTGTAGAAACCGCAATTCCCTCCTTCAAATCATCCACTCTGCTCTGACTGATTTCACCAACCGGGCTGATTTCGATTTCTTGCTTAACGTGTTCCTTAGTGGTACTGAATTCTGAATCAGTCTCACAAACTTTAACGTTGCCGTTACCACACAGATCTATACCATTTTGTTCTTCTGATCTGAAAGAATCTTTCTGAACTTCCTTCTCTTGAGCCAACAATTCGGCTTTCCGAGCAGCAATCTTCTTGTAATGAGCTTCAAAGTAAGCTTTCTTCTGTGCTACTGATCCAGGTGTGGCACACTTCTCAACTTCTTCCAAGTACTTATTTGGAGAAAAAGAAGACCATCTCTCCCAAGACAAAGAATCATTCTCAAATCTACCAAAAGAAACAGACACTTGCAAAGCAGAATTTGAAGCAGTTGTCTCACCCATCTAACCAAACAAAAAAACAACATTTTTACACTCATACAAACAATTTCACAAACACTTAACAAACAAAAAAAAAACACTAAAATTTCCACAATCATAAATTTAGGTATTTATATGATCCAACCCTAGAACAAGACAGATTTGCAAGAAACAATTATAGTAAAAAAAAATTAAAAATTAAAATTCATACCAAAAACAAAAACAACATTAATGAAAAAAAAAAGGGTTTACCTTATCTTGAACAAAACTCACTTATCTACAACCCAAATGAGTTGGAAAAATATGCAAATTGTGAACAAGCCATGAGAGGCATAATAATTTTCTAGAGATCTAACTGAATTGATCAAGATTGAAGAATAGTTCACAATGAGACAAAAAGAGGACTCTAATAATTTTGCAGCAAATGATAGTAAAGAAAAGGAAAAAAAAAGAACATATGCATGTGGATTTAGGAGTGAGAAAAGAAAAATTGAGAGAATAAGAAAATACCCTATTTTTTTTCTTCTTTATTTCAATAATTTCCACTTCACCTTTTCTACAGTAACAGCATGATTTGTCTCATTATGGCACTTGAGGAAAATCCTAAGAAAAATAAATAATGTAATATAAATTGATAGAGTAAAGTGTAAAGTAATTTCAGGGTTGGAATAATTGTAGATCACAACTGCATATTGTGTTTCTTAAAAGTTGATTTAACTTTTGTTGGTAATAAGTACCTCTTTTTTCTTTGGTGAGGGCCATGGTTGAAGCAGTTTAAACTTTAGAGATCATTATATATTGAAGCTTAAAGTACAAAGAATTATGAAGGGAAAAGCTGGAAAATAAAGAGAAGAAAAAGAACCCAGTTTTAGAAAATGATTTTTGTATCTTAAAAATTAAATAAATATAAAAACTGTCAAAATAATAATTGGGTAAAACGATGGTTTAGGTTGAAGATGTGAATTCGAATAGGTTAAAAGATAAAATAAATTTAACAATTAAATTTTTAAATTTTTTATATTGATAGAGTGTAAACATAAACAATAAATATATTAGAAATAGAAAAAAATTATCATAAAATGTATCGATGTTATTCATATAATTTACTGGTAAATAGTTGTCGAAGTACATCTAATTACAGCAGATTAAATTTAAATTTGTTTCAGGTTCAAATTCTTGCAATTTGAAGTTGCGTTAAATTACATGTGTTGGTATTAGAATTTATTTTAAGTTTAATGAGGTTTCTGACATGAAACTCTGTTGCGACTTTCTTCACTCACAAGATATTTGGGCTGCTATCTTAAGATATTTGGGCTGCTATCTTGAGATATAGGTGCTAAGACAGAAGAATAAACTACCACATTTATGCTTCCATTTGGAGTAGCATCAAGTACAAGTTTCATGTGCTCATGGATATGATGGTTCTAAGATTGACTTATGGTTGGATTCTTAGTGTGGTAAAACTTTCATAGATTCTCCTAATTTTAATACCTCCCACTATGTGCAGTATTTGCAAGTTACAAGAAGATTCTTCTTTACATATCTTCTTTACATATCCTCTTTAACTACCATTTTGCGACTGTCATTTGGACCTCGTTCTCTAGCCTCATTATGTGGCTTTCTTCCCTCTTCACCCTATTGAGTTGTGGTCGTGCATTGACCCTTCTTGGAGCCCTCAATATCTTATTGTCATCAATGTTACCATCATCAACATCATTAATGTTATTTGGTATCACATGAATCAATCTCGCTTCAACAACATTTTGTCTAGTCTGAACGTGGTCAAGAACTAGATTTTGACAAACTCAACTATCTCTGGAAATCACACCTCCCTTGTGTCTAGCCCTTCTATTCGTCACTTTGTTTTGCTCAAATTTTTCCATATCAATGTCCATCCTCTTAAAGCTACTCGTCTTAGGGATTTTTTTTGGAAACCTCTTATTGGCTATTGGTTGCTTAGGATTGTCTTTGTGTGTTGGTGTTTTTAGAGACAAATTCAGTAGGTTCTTAGGTGGCTTTACTGTTAACTTGGGCATTGGTACGACTTACCATGCTAAGCTCATTGGCGTCATGAATGTCATTGAGTGTGCTCATGAAAAATGTTTGTGTAACTTATGGGTGAAAATCGATTCTAAATTAGTCATCCTTACGTATAGCTCTTATTTTCTTATTCCTTTGATGCTTAGAAACAGGTGGACCAATTGTTTGGTGCATAGTAAGGGCATGAATTTCACTATCTCTCATTCCTTCAGAAAGGGCAATATCGTTCTTGACAAATTAGCTAATCTTGGATTCTCCTCTATCAATTTTAATTGGGTTCATTAGCTTCTTAGTAGTTGTTTGAATGTTTTCAATCATGATAGATTGAACCTCCCCAATTATAAACTCATTTTTAGTTTGATTGTGTCTCTCATGTTTGGATCTCTTTTCCATTTTCTATTGAAGTTTCTTAATTAATTTTTTTTTATTATATCTCATTTATTTAATTTTAAAATTGGAAATTTCACCCCATAGTTTACTAGACAACCAGAATTATAGACATTTGCTTGGTAATTTTTAAAATTTTATATAAATTAATTATAATTTGAAAAATTGTCTATTTTAAAAATAACGAAGTTATTTATAAAATAAAAATCAGTATGAAGTCTAAGTGAATAGTTACAATTATGTAGGGATATAAATTTTAGGAGGCGAATTTAAATCACAATATTTCATTTATTATCTTTAAATTGTGAATTTATGACTATTAAATCAAAAGCAAATGCATCGTAGTACCTTAATATATAGTAGCTCTTTTTTGCCATTCATATAAAAATCTAAAACTACTTAATCATGATAATTTAGAGGATTAAGATAAACAAGTGTATTACAAAATACTAGTATAATTTAGTTTGTAAGTATGAGCATGAGCATTTGCCATGCGTTTTGAATCAATATATATATATATAAAAGTGTGGTTTGGTTCTATTTTGAAAAATCAATTTAAATATATTTATTCAAATATCTTTTACAAAAATTACATTTAAATATATTCAATACTACTGTTTAGTTTTGATCAGTTTATAATTTTTTTTTCTTAAATAATTTAATGACACTTCTATATCAGATGTTTCTGCATCTATTAACTTATTCGGTTAATAATTTTTTTTAACTAAACAACAATAACAATATTGAGTCGGTGTGATTAGATTATATTAGATGTAGATGTTGTAATGAAATAAAAAATGCAAGGCAAGAAAGGAAGGGGCCACATGAAGTATGTAAAAGGTTCCATGTGACGGGTCTCGTATCTTTATTATAGATGTTCATTGGGCCACATGTGGACCATTATTCAATTACTTCAACTCAAAAACTTTATAATAACCAAATTATTATTAATAATTGAACGAGAACAAATACAATGCCGTACTCATCCGACCAACTTCAAACGACACCGTTTCCTTATACATGTTAGTTAGTTCCAAGCCCAATTTTAAAATACTAGCTTGTTTTATTATGCTCGGATTAAAATTTATATAATTAAGATATCAAAATAATGTAATATTAATTAATAGTGGCTTTGTTTTGTTTTTAAACAGATTAAGGCTATATATTAAAAAGAAAATAAATACAAGAGGGAAGGGACCAATCTATGTCTCGAATCTGAATTTGTTTCTAGTAAACTAAATCTTAGACCGCTTGAACTAGATACTCACATCAATGACTATATGATATTGAGGAGACCAACCTCTGCCTATAACTTTCCAACAATCATTGAGGTTGGAAAAGTTAAATGAAGGATGATGGTGCTTGAGAACCACTTCCATATGCAGGCTACAAATTGAAAGATAACATGCTCAGATGTTTCTTTATGAATCAGGCAAAGACTGCATTGAGAATGAAAGTGAGTTCATCTAATATGCAGGTTATCATTAGTTGGTATGGCCTCATGGATGAGTCTCCATAAAAGAAGGGATTTAGAAGGTGGGATGGAGTTATTCCACATAAACTTGCTTCACAAGACAAAGTTGGAAGGGCCTTTAATGAAATCATAAGCCTGCTTTAGAATAAGGATCTCATTCTCAATGTGATTCCAATTTCTAATATCATGCTTGTAACAAGAGGAATCATGCAGTTTCCAATGATAGTCATGAAATAAGGGTAGGCAAAAAGTAAGTTTTGAGGTAAAGGTCAACCACTATCAAGAATATAATTATGAACCTTAGCTTGAAGATGTTTGTGATAGATGATTGGAATAATGTATCTTGAAGCTAGGGGAGTGTCACACAAGTTGTCTAGCCAAAAATTTGCATCTTTACTATTGCATATAAGCCATGAAGAGTTATCATAAATTGTAGTGAATTGAGACTTCAAATCAGTCGAAATTAAAGATAAGATGTTGTTCTTGATATGCCTACCATTCCTGAGCACCCTAGCCTTTAAGTGTGTAGACCAACTATTATCCTCACTCAGGAAATCCTAACAATGCTTCAATTTAGTGGCCTTGTTAATATTTATTAAAGATCTCAAACCAAGCCCACCCTCCTTGACAGATCTGCAACATTTGTGCCATGCTACAATAATTAATTTCCTTTTCTCCACATGTCCACTCCACAAGAAGTTTCTAACTAATCTTTCCATATCCCGGAGAGCTTTCACTAGCCAATCATAAAATTGCATAGTATGAAGAATCATGCATTGAGCTATATATTTGACAAGTTAAAGCTTATCTGTCATGGAGACAAGATAAGTTTTCCAACTAGAGAGCTTGGTCTTGATTTTGTCAGCTACAAAATGGAAAAACTTGGCTTTAGGCATGCCTCTAAATATTAGAACCCCAATATAAATGAAGGGAGGTTGAGCCATTAAGAAACCAATAATGGAAGCCAGAAAATTATATTTTCCCGAGTCATAGCACCAAAAAAGATTATAGATTTGATAGTGTTACACACCTGACCTAAGCATTCAGTGTACCTGTTGAAAAGGTGAGCAATGGATGATATGGATTTTCTATCTCCTTTGTAGAAGACCATAATGTCATCAGCAAAGAGAGTATGGGAAGGGCATTACAATTTCAAGTACCACTAATGAGCTTAATATCTCCATTAGCAACCAACATAGAAATACATCTGCTAAGCACCTCTTCAGCAATGCAAAAGAGAAGAGGTGAGAAATGATCACCTTGTCTTACACCATTGAGACAAGTGAAAAATCCAATTTGTTTTACATTTAAGCCAACAAATAAATGAGTAGACCTTGAGATGGTATGAATCCAACTATAAAATCTAGGGGCAACGCCAAACTTTGTAAGGAAATCGAGAAGAAAAGGCCAATGCATGGTGTCAAAATCCTTGGATATGTCAATTTTAAGGGCTACATTACCTCCAATGGCATTTTTGTTCAAGAGGTTTATTGCTTCAGAGGTCAAACAAATATAGTCACCAATCTTCCTACCATTAGTGAACCATTTTTGTTTAGAGGAGGTAATGTGAGGAAGCATATAAGCCCATTAGCCAAGATTTTGGTTATAAACTTATGTTTGAAGTTGGAAAGGGATATTGGTTTATATTGGTTGATATTGTTCCCCACATTGGATTTATGAATAAGAACTATTGTATTAGAATTATAATGAGGTAATATCCAATCATCCTTGAAAAATTTAGGGAAAACCCTTGTAACATCATTGCCAATGATGTCCCAATAAAGTTGGAAGGAAATAGCTCCAAAACCATCTAGTCTAGGGGAACTGTCCCTTTTGAGGTTCATTGCAACTTTTTTGTGGGGGGACCTGTGTGCTTGTAGGTATAAAGTTAAAAATCCCGCAGAAGATCCATATGAAGTTTTGATGACAAAGATTATGATTAAAGCCGGTGGAAATATCTTTCAAATATTTGATAATGGTAACCTAACCAGAGAAACATCTCATACCTCATAAACAAAGAATATTAAAGCCTCGGATAAAGTGTGAAAGTTTGTCAGGTCGTGTCTATCTTTCTGAGTGACCCGAGTTTTCTAAAAGTAAGGAAGTAACTTTGAAGTACTAAGGAAACTCTCACACACACATACCTTAAAATATCTTTTTCAAGCATCTTTATCTTGAAATTTATTTTCTAAGCCAAGCCAAGTGACTAAAAAGTTATCCAATATCTTTCCAACTAATTTTTGAACTAACTAATCGATTGGTAACTTAACTTGTGCCAAGGCAACTCACACGCACATGCCTTAAAATATCTTTTTCAAACATCTCTAAATAATCGTTTGACAAAACTTTTTTGAGACATCCAATCGATTTGAGCATTAAGCCAATTGATCAGATAAGGGATAAATAATTAATAAACGATTAGGACAACACCTTAGTGACTTGCAACGACTCTATATCCAATATTTCCTTTTTGGGCAGGGTAATCGATTAAAAATGACTTGAACAATCAACTAGAGCATTATGCCAATCCATTGGCTCAATTTTTCCCATTGATTATTTCCTTTTTTGACATTTCCAACTCCTATATAAAGAAGGCTCGCCTCCATACCATTTTACATCACTTTCCAAAACTTTACTTTTTCTTTGAAATTTATCTCTCTATTTTCTCTCTCTAGTAACATTTTTATTTCACTTAAAGTTGTCATAGTGCTTTTGAGTGAAACTTTGATTTAGAGGAAGATTTTCTAAGTGGTTTTGTTGTTTGTTTAATTCTTGAGAGTGTGTTTTTATTGAGAAGATTGAGTTTGGTTCTTGAGATAAACCAGTCATAAAATCTTTGTTTGGTTTATTGAGCTTTGATGGAAAAAGTTATACTTATGATTATTGAGATTGGTCTAAAAAATCTCTAAGAAGGTTTTCTAGCTTTGCATGTGGTAAAAAGGTATCTTTGGTTGGGGATAAGCCTATAAAAATATAAAGACCAGCTTGTATAAAGGTTCGCGAGCATAACCTTCAAAAGCTCAAATTTTATATCAAACTCTCAAGAAGACCTCTTGGGACAAGGCTAGGCCAACATTCGACCAAACATGTATAACTATTTGGTGTAATCTCTCTAGCCCTATTATTTTAATTTCTGCTATTTACTTTTACTATTTTTATTTTCGTTGTTATTCACTCTTAAGAAACTATTAAAACGATCTTAATCAAGAAAAACATAAAAGTAATCGCGAATTTTAAATACCATAATTCACCCATCTCTTTTGTGATTGAAGTCACTTGTATAACAAGTGGAATCACAGTCTAACTCATGTTAAGGACTAATAGTCTCAGGAGAAAAAATATCTTCAAGCTATTCACTAAATAAACCCCATCATTTAATAGAGAAGGGTACAGTTTGAGAAAATGAATTTTTCATAGAAGGAATAAATCGTGGTATTCGGAAGGTTGTGAAAAAAGGTCCATTTGTCCATGTAAATGAAGTAAATGGAGTTATAGTAGACAAACCTAAAAAGGATTTGACAAAAGATGATAAACAGAATGTGCATGACAGTTTGAAAGCAAAAATTATCTTACTACCGCTCTAGGTCTTGATGAATTTGTGTGGGTTTCTCACTGTGAAAATACAAAAGAAATGTGGGACATATTCCAAATTACTCATGAAGAAACTACTGAGGTAAATTGGTTAATGTTTGTCACATTAAGCCATGATTATTAACTCTTTATAATGAAACCTAAAGAAAATCACAATTCATCCATATCGTGAGTCATATGATAACTCTGGGAAAATCATTCTCAAGTGAGGAATTGGTCATAAAAACTCTTAGATGCCTAAAATGTAGTTGGCACCCCAAAGTCACTACAATTTGTGAATCTAAGGATTTAACAACTATGGACAAAAACAATCTCTTTGGTAAATTGCAAGAACATAAAATGGAACTCAAAAGGCTTGCCATATATGAAGAATAAGAAAATAAAAATGAAAGTATAACACTTAAAGATGAGGAATCTGATTCTGAATGTGACATGGCTCTCATAGTAAAGAACTTCAATAGATTCATGAAGAATGAGAAAAAAGGGAAAGAAAGAACAATAAAAAGATAAGAATAAAACAACATTCATTATAACATGCTACAATTGTGGAAATAAAGGGCACATCAAACCGTATTTCCCCCTATTCAAAAAGGCTAATGAAAAATCAAGAAAATTTTAGCTAAAAAATAAAGCTTATGTTACATGGGAAGACAATGATATGGAATCCTCAAATGATGAAGAAGAAGAAAAAGCCAACATATATCTTATGGCCAACCATCAAGATAATGAGGTAATTCCTCAGTTCTCCTATCATGATCTTTTTAGAATCTGCAAGAAACAAACAAACTAGAACATATGTTTTCTGCATATAAAGATATTATCTCCTCTCTTGAACTTAAATATAAAACCTTGAAAGAGTGATATTACTCTTTAGAGAGAAATAAAATGATTTAGTTCAAAGTCCTTCCACTTCAAGAGAAGATGATGAACTTGACAAATACGATAAATGTGATAATTTAAGAAAATGAAATTTGCAATCTTCGAAAAACACTTGTCAATTTCACCAAAGTAAGAGATAACTAAATACTTTGTTAGGTAATTAATGAGCATCCTACAATAAATTCAGTCTTGGCTATGAACCAAATAGTAATAGTAAAAACTTGGATAACTTATGTAATTCCAAAGCCACCTATCAATGTAAAACTCTAAAATGCAACTATTACAAAAAAAGGGACACATTGCAATGTTCTGCTTCATCAAGAAAAGTCATTAAAGCAAAGAAGAACATCCTCTTTCATATTTTTACAACAAATAATATGAACACAAAGCAAAAATGTTGTCTAAACTTGAGAATGCCCATATCTATAAAACAGATAAGAAAAATGTTTATGAAACTAACAAACAATGACCAAAGATGATATGGGTACCTAAAGTTAAGAGCTAACATTTTCTTTGCAACAATGCTTTACAATCTAAAACACCAAATATTATCTTGATAGAATTTGTTCAAAGCATATGACATGTGACAAAACCTTATTCTCCACCTTCTTTCCTAAAGAAAAAGGATTTGTCTCCTGTGGGGACAATAATAAGGGTGAAATTCTAGGGTTTGGTACCATTGGTAAGTCCCTATTTACCAGTGTTTTTGGTAAACACTCACGAGTTTAATAAGTCTGTGAGATTAACTCGAAAAATATCCAAAGCAATTTATGCAAATGATTTGTGTGAACACATGTGCGTGTGAATTGAATGCAGTCGTCGTGTGAGCGATAACAATGTGGAAAAAGACTTTAAATGAAGCTAAGTTGTGATAAATGACAAGTTAAAATGCAATAAAGGACATTAAACAATGTAAAAGTAAAAGTAAATGTTCCTTTTAAGGAAACAAAAAATTGATGAAAAGATTGGACGCAAACACATACATATTTCTCGCTCAACTATTTCGCTATTTGACTCGGGTACTCCAGTGGTATGGAGAGTATGTATGAAATTTTGCGACCTCTTGATCCCATGTATGAGTCTGCTATTTATTCTATTTACCAAGTAACCATCGTCGACGGCTATGACCACTAGAGAACTACAACATTCATTCCATGTTCAATCTACAGGCTCCCACTAGCGTGCTTATGTGTCATCTACGACTCTATCTGTTTAAAACCCGTGTTAAGTTGTAACTGCTTCTAACGTACTCACGAACCCCTGATGGTAACCACTCCAACATGCTATCGATGATGCCTACCAAGGACTTTGGACTTGTAAATTTACTCAGTCTTTCAACCTTATGTGGTTCAATCGTCTGGTCTTCTTGCTGAAATAAAGGCCCCTGTCGGCTAGCCTTTTCGAGATTCTGGACATGTTTCCAAGTGATCCTGGTCTTGTGGATTTATCCCTAAGATTCCTCCAAACCACGTTTTCTTGTGTCGACAGCTTGGTCGATCCCTCATTATTAGTCTATCGATGCTTCATCATTAATACTCTTTAAAACACTTCATTAATGCTTTCTCACATCAAATGTATTTTCATTGACATTCTTTGTTGACTTTCTACTAGATGAAAAATCCAAGTGTAACATATGTCCCCTAAAAAATCTCACTGTCAATTCATATATGAAGGGAGAAAGGTGGCATTTTTTGTAACCACTTCGTCACTGTTCATATTTTGTACCACGTCATCTCAGTCATGCCTATTATCAGACATCATGATTAACGTTTTACCAAAACGCCACGCCTAAAAATGTGCAAAACGCCACGCCTGAATTCCAAGGTCATTGAGTAACCACTAAATCGAAATTTAACATTTCATTTTTATTACTTTATTAATTTTTCCTTGCTTCGAGGCTAATCGTTAGCTCCAAACACTCCACATGTCCATGTTTTGGGGAAATGTTTAGCTACATCTCTATTTAAACCCCTCTTCTTCTCCATTTCTTCCATCTTTACTCATCTTCTCTATGGAGACACCAAAAAAGAAGTCGAACATCATTTCCATTTTTTTTCTTTTGGCCTTTTGTATTATTTGCCGCTTTCGGTACTTTTGTAATATTGTCGTTCCGGCCAAATCAATGATATTTTGAGTATTATTTTCCTTTTGTTATACTAATTTCCTGAAGCATAGGCATATACTTTTTAAGTATTTCCCATTTATTCGCAGTGTTCGATTATCAAGGCATAATTCCTCAATCTCATACGCATTATTGGAAAATATTTGGTTAACTTTGAAAGTTCTTCCCCAATTTGGTGACCATTTTCCCAAAGCGTTGTCCTTCTTATCGACAGGAAGTATAACATTCCAGACATAATCTCCGACAAAAAAGACTTTTGACTCAACCTTTTTGTTGTAGGTTTCAGCTATTTTCTTCTTTTTCCTCGTCAAGGCATCTAAAGCAAGTAGCCTTTCTTCATCTAGGTCAACTAACTCATCCATTATCATGCTCCAAAAATGGCCAGACATAATTTTATTTTGCCTTTAAATCCTTATAGACTGTAAGCATATCTCTACAGATAAAACTACATCATGGATAAAAGTCATTTGAAACGGTGTATAATTAGTGGCTTCTTTGGGTGAAGTTTTGCAAGTCCAGAGTGCTTGATTTAAGGTTTTATGCCAACTTCTTGGCTTTTGGCCTATGCGATTTTTTTATCAAACTTGTGATAACTTTATTCGCCATCTACTTGGTTGTTAGCTTGTGCATAGTTATGGATTGACGTTAGGAATTTGATTCCCATCTCTGAGGCAAACTCCATTACTTTTCTACTAACAAACACTGAACCTTGGTCAGTTGTTATGGTTTAAGAAGTTCCCTATCTACACATGATATGACTATGTATGAAGTCAATCACAGTGTCTTGGTCAACGTTAGTCAAAGGCACTGCCTTGGCCTATTTTAAAAGTAATCAATGCCCACTAGGATATATTTATGGCCTTTAGAAGATGTGGGTTTGATCTCACCTATTAGGTCTAATGCCCATCCCGTAAATGGAGATGGATTGATGATTGAATCTAATTCATTAGCGGATACATGTTGTATTCCTCCATGTTTTTGACACTCTTGACATCCTTGAGAAAACTCAATGCAATCTTTCAACATAATGGGCCAATATACCCCTGTCGACACAACAACCACTTCATTTTGTGGCTTGCTTGGCGAGCGCCACATGATCCGCCATGGGTTTCAGAAATGGCCAAGTAAGCTTCACTCTCACTAATACGTTTGAGCAACACCTCTTATGGAGTCTTTTTGAACAACTCGTTCCCAATAATGACGTAAACTAGCGCCTTGTATTTAGTTTTTCGATCCATTGTTCCTGTTGGGTTTCTAAGGAACTCAATAATTTCCACTCGTCAATCGTCTTTTGTTATGTTGCCAATTGCAAAAGTTTCAAAAATTTCTAGTATTAACTTCTCTGCCCCCTCCAGTTTTGGCGTTAACAACTTTGGTCGGATAACGCTAGTTAATACCAATTTGTCTTTTACTACAGTCAAGTTTTTTAATTTTCGCTTGGCTACCTTGTATCCTAAGGCTACTTAGGCCAAATCATTGGCCTCTTGGTTTTTTATTCGTGGTACATGTTCAATATCCACAGTTTCAAATCGTTTAAGCATTGAATTTTCCTTGAAGAAGTATATTAACAAATTATCTTGAATGCATTTGTATTCTTTTGTTAACTGTTTGATTACCTGTTTAGAGTCACCCTTGATCTCGAATTGGTTGCCCCATACCTAATAATATTGTAAGACTTGTTATCAAGGTTTCATATTCAGCCTCATTGTTGGAACAACAACCATTGATCTTGAACTTATACTTAGTTGGAATTCCTTCTGGGGACATGATGAAAAATCCCATGCCTGTTCCCTTGAAATGAATGGAACCATCAAAATATAGTTTCCATATCAGGAACTCGACATAGTTCTGCACTATTTCTGTTACTACATGATCCACTATTAAATCAACAATAATTTGGCCTTTCATGGCCTTTAAGGGCGTGTAAGTTAAAGCTTATTCAGTTAGGGCTAGTGCCCATTTTCCAAATCTACTATGTAAAATTGGTTTCGACAACATGTACTTAATTATGTCGAAGTGTGAATAAATAAGAACATCTGATGATTTTATATAATGCTTGAGTTTGATACAAGAAAAATATAATGACAAACACAATTTTTCTACCATAGTGTATCTAGTATCATCATCATTCATGATTCGAATCAAATAATATATGGCTCTTTCAACACCATCATCATCTTCTTAGGCTAACATACTCCAAATTGTCGACTTAGATGCAATAATGTACAACTTCATAGCTTTGTTCCTCATGCGAGGTAACAACGTTGGAGGCTTCGACATGTATCTCTTAATCTCATCAAATGCCTGTTGATGTTCTGGTTCCCACCTGAAACCTTATTCTTTCTTTAAACGTAGTAGTGGTGAGAATAATTTTATCTTGCCACTCAGATTCAAAATGAATCTTCTTAGAAAGTTAATTTTTTCCAACAAGGACTAAAGCTATTTTTTATTGGTCGGAGACTCATAATTTGTATGGCTTTTGTCTTGTTTGAATTTATCTATATGCCCTTCTTGTGGACGACAAAACCAAGAAAGTTCCCTACATGAACACAAAAAGTACACTTTAATGGGTTCATTTTAAGCCCATGTTTCCTTATCCTTTCGAACGATTGTCGAAGATGGTCAAGCTGGCCATTCCCGAATGAAGATTTGATAACTTTTACATCAATGTACACTTGCATGAATGTTTCAATGAAGTCATTAAATATCAATTTCATTACTCTCTAGTAAGTGACACCATCATTCTTCAGGCTAAAAGGCATCATTTACCATCCGTGTGTGCCTAAGGCCCCTGGGCATCGAAATGTCGTTTTTGCTATGTCTTCCTCTGCAATCAAAATCTGGTTGTAACTAGAGTATCCATAGAGGAGACTAAGGTATTCGAATCCAGCTGCCGAATCGACCAACATCTCAACCATTGGCATATAATATTCGTCTTTAGGAGTGGCAACATTAAGATATCTGAAGTCTATGTTGACTCTGAGGGTGCCATTTTTCTTAATAACACGAACAATATTAGCTAGCCATTCGACATACCTGGCCGGTATGATGAACTTATTCTGGAGCAATGTCTCGATTTCATATTTGATCTTCATCATGATTTCTGGTGCAAACCTTCTTGGGGACTTCTTTACGGGCTTCTTATCAGGTATTGTAACACCCCGATAAAAATAAGATAATTATTTAATTTAAGTTAATATTATATTTATTAATTTAATTAAATAATTGGAATTATTGGATTATTATTATTATTATTATTGGAATAATAATTATTGGAAAATATATATAAGTTGGAAATAAGAAAAAGAGTCCCATTTTGGTAAAGAAAGGGTTTCACGTGAAAAGCAGAGAAGCGGCTGAAAAGAGGAAAAAGGGCAAAGAGACAGAGCAAGAGGAAGAAGGTTGGAGAAGAGAAAAGCTTGAAGCTTAAAGATTCGCCGGATTAACTCAGGTAAGGGGGGTTTATCGTCGTTTAATGGGTATTATGGGTTAACATGTAATGGGTAGTGATGAATCATTGATTTGACCCTAATTGGGATGTTGAATGCGGAAAAAAATTGTGATGGATAAGTTGTATTAAAACTGAATTGACTCTGTAATTGGATGAGTCTTGATTTCCTGAAAGTGTAGCTTTTTACGGAATTGGAATCGGAGGTCCGGAAGCCCTCCAACGGCGGAAAATGCGGAGAATTCTGCATTCTGCTTCGTGTTAGCGCAGGAACAGCTTTCTGCCTTGCGTTAACCGGTTAACCCAGGGTGTTAACCAGTTAACACTGTTTTGAATTGTGAAAAATTGCTGTTTGTCTTGCGTTAACCGGTTAACCCAGGGCGTTAACCGGTTAACACTGTTAAAATTTGCCAGGAAGTGTATTCTGTCCTGCGTTAACGGGTTAACCCAGGGCGTTAACGGGTTAACGCTGTTGAAATACTGTTAGAATTGCATTCTGTCTTCCGTTAACAGGTTAACCCAAGGCGTTAACCGGTTAACACTGTTGAAAAACTGAAAAATTGTATTCTGTCTTGCGTTAACGGGTTAACCCAGGGCGTTAACGGGTTAACGCTGTTGGAAAAGTGAAAAATTGATAATTGAATATTGGGTACGTTTTGGAATGGAATTATATAATACTTAGTTTATGTCAAAAAGAGATATATAATATTATAGTTAATTTTGATGAGTAATTTTGTTGGGTTTATGTTATGAAATGTCGATACAAGTATGACTGAGTTGTTAAGTTATTCCGTGTATGGAAAGTTGTTAAAGATACTGAGTTGTAGGCTTGGTGAGCCAAAGTTGATTATAAGTTGATTATGTTGAAAACATTGTTGTGTTGCTATTATTATTATGTTGTCGGAATTTTAAAGTCGTGTATGTCATGTAAATTCATATGCATTAAGTCGGAGCTTTGCTCACACCACGTTGGCCTGGATTGGCAAAAGTTGAAAGTTGAAGGCTTAAGCCTTGATGCCTCGTTAAATTGGCAAATTTTAAGTTGGGAGTTTTACTCCGAATGGTACCACATGCATGACGAGTCGAGTCTCATTAGAGTTGCATTTTTGTTGGTTTGTTGTATGGGTATTTAATTTAATTGAGATTATACGTGTGCTTTATGTTGGTGTTGAGTATGATGTTTGAGTTGATGTGCCGTTACTGAATGTGTGTTATGATTAGGGTGATGAAATGTGTTAAATTACTTAACATTGCATGATAGTTTATAATGCTTATTATATCGATTGAGGAACTCACCCTTACCACTATTTTTCAGGTAACGAGCAGTGATTGAGTAGGAGCTAGTGCTTGGAGTCTAGTGTAGTTCCTTAGTGGGTCATGCTCTGGTAGATGTAACATCGGGATGGGATGTTTTAAATGTTTTATTGTTGGTTGTGAACCAGTTTACATGTAATATGCTACCTGTTTTGCATGATTGATTTAATCTCTATCCGCTGCGTATTGTGCAAATGCTTTATGTTTTGAATTAATAAAAGAGCATGACAGTTATCATGGTGAATGGTGTGAAGTAATTGTGTGACACCCTTAATTGCATATTTACTCTGATTTATATATTTTGTTATTTTAACTAAACTTTTGGGGTATTTTAGAAGGGTGTTACATTAGTGGTATCAGAGCATAGTCGGTCGAGTCGAGTCGTAATTATTCTGTTTCCCTGTACGGGATAGGTGTTGTGTAACCCTATCAGTACTTATTGTTTTATCTTGTCGGGTTCTCAGAATAGAGATTGCTGGAAGAAGTAGAGACGATGCGGCGATTGATGTTACTCTGGGTATGAACTGGTTGGTGTTTAACCGAGTCTATATCAATTGTTTTGATAAAACTGTGATCTTTCCTGAGATTGAGGAAGGAAAGAGTTTGTTCTGTCAGCAAGGAGGGTGAATGAGGCAGTAGCAGATGGGGCAGAGTTGTTTATGCTGTTAGCGACTTTGGAGGCTAAAAATAAACTGGTGAATTGCGATCTAGCCGTGGTGTGTGATTCTCCTGATGTGTTTCCTGAAGAAGTGAACAAATTACCGCCAGAGCGTGAAGTTGAATTCTCGATTGATTTGGTACCTGGTACTAGGCCGGTGTCGATGGCTCCGTACCGTATGTCTGCTGTTGAGTTAACTGAATTGAAGAGTCAGTTGGAAGATCTGTTGGATAAGAAATTTATTCGTCCGAGTGTGTCACCGTGGGGTGCACCGGTGTTGTTGGTTAGAAGAAGTTAGTTTTCTTGGTCATGTGATTTCAAGAGGTGGTGTTGCTGTTGATCCTTCTAAGATAGAAGCGGTATCTCAGTGAGAAGCTCCGAAGTCTGTTGCTGAGATTCGAAGTTTCCTTGGTTTGGCTGGTTATTATAGGAAGTTCATTGAGGGATTTTCTAGGTTGGCGTTACCGTTGACGATGTTGACTAGAAAGGGGCAAGCGTTTGTTTGGGACTCAAAATGTGAAGAAGGTTTCCAAGAGTTAAAGAGAAGGTTAACTACTGCTCCTATTCTGATATTACCGAGTCCGTCAGAACTATTTGAGGTTTTCTGTGAGGCGTCATTGTTGGGCTTGGGTGGTGTGTTGATGCAGAATAAGCAGGTTATAGCTTATGCTTCGAGACAGCTGAGGGTTCATGAGAGGAACTATCCGACACACGATTTAGAGTTGGCAGCTGTGGTTTCTGTTCGGAAGTTGTGGAGGCATTACTTGTATGGGTCAAGATTTGAGGTTTTCAGTGACCATAAAAGTTTAAAGTATTTGTTTGATCAGAAAGAGCTGAATATGAGACAGAGGAGATGGTTAGAGTTTCTGAAGGATTATGACTTTGGTTTGAATTACCATCCGGGTAAGGCAAACGTAGTGGCTGATGCATTGAGTCGGAAATCATTGCATATGTCTATGTTAATGGTTAAGGAATTGGATTTAATTGAGCAGTTTAGAGACTTGAGTTTGGTGTGTGAGAGTACTCACAATAGTGTTAAATTGGGAATGTTGAAGTTAACGAGTGGTATTCTGGATGAGGTTAGAGAGGGTCAGAAATCCGATGTGCTTTTGGTTGATAAGTTGACTTTAGTAAATCAAGGTCAAGGTGGTGAATTCAGAGTTGATGAGAATGGTGTTTTGAAATTTGGTAATCGGGTGTGTATTCCGGATGTTACCGAACTTAAGAAGAGTATTCTTGAGGAAGGACATCGTAGTGGCCTGAGTATTCATCCTGGAGCTACGAAGATGTATCATGATTTGAAAAAGTTATTTTGGTGGCCGGGAATGAAAAGAGAAATTGCGAGTTTTGTTTATTCTTGTTCGACTTGTCAGAAGTCAAAGATTGAGCATCAGAAGCCGTCTGGGCTAATGCAACCGTTGGCTATTCCAGAGTGGAAGTGGGATAATATCAGTATGGATTTTGTTTCTGGTTTACCGAGGACAATTAAGAATTTTGAAGCTATTTGGGTGATTGTTGACAGATTGACAAAATCGGCTCATTTCATTCCGATCAGAATGGATTATCCGTTAGAGAGATTAGCTGAGTTGTATATTGAGAAAATTGTAAGTTTGCATGGTATTCCGTCGAGTATTGTTTCGGACGGAGATTCCAGATTTACATCGAAGTTCTGGGAAGGTTTGCAGAGGGCTTTGGGAACTAAGCTGAGATTGAGTTCTGCATATCATCCGCAGACTGATGGTCAGACTGAGAGGACGATTCAGTCACTAGAGGATCTTTTGAGGGCTTGTGTTTTGGAAAAGGGAGGTGCTTGGGATTGTTACTTACCTTTGATTGAGTTTACCTACAACAATAGTTTTCATTCGAGCATTGGTATGGCACCGTTTGAAGCTTTGTATGGTAGGAGATGTCGGACGCCTTTATGTTGGTATGAGTCCGGTGAGAGTGCTGTGGTTGGACCAGAGATTGTCCAACAGACTACGGAAAAGATTAAGATGATTCAGGAGAAGATGAGAATTGCTCAGAGTCGTCAGAAGAGTTATCACGACAAGCGAAGGAAGTCACTTGAGTTTCAAGAGGGGGATCGTGTGTTTCTCCGTGTTACTCCGATAACTGGAGTTGGTCGAGCTTTGAAGTCGAAGAAGTTGACACCTCGATTTATTGGTCCTTATCAGATTTTGGAGAGGATAGGGGAGGTAGCCTATCGTATCGCTTTACCGCCGTCACTTGCGAATTTTCATGAGGTCTTTCATGTGTCTCAGTTAAGGAGGTACATTCCTGATCCGTCGCATGTGGTCCAAATAGATGATGTACAGGTGAGAGATAACCTGACTGTTGAAACATCACCTATGAGGATCGAGGATCGAGAGTTGAAGCAGTTGCGGGGCAAAGAGATTGCTTTGGAAGAGGTAGCTTGGGGAGGACCAGCAGGTGGCAAGGTGACTTGGGAACTTGAGAGTCAGATGAAGGAGTCTTTTTCGGAGTTATTCGCTTGAGGTATGTTTTCGAGGACGAAAACTCTTTTAGTGGGGGAGAGTTGTAACACCCCGATAAAAATAAGATAATTATTTAATTTAAGTTAATATTATATTTATTAATTTAATTAAATAATTGGAATTATTGGATTATTATTATTATTATTATTGGAATAATAATTATTGGAAAATATATATAAGTTGGAAATAAGAAAAAGAGTCCCATTTTGGTAAAGAAAGGGTTTCACGTGAAAAGCAGAGAAGCGGCTGAAAAGAGGAAAAAGGGCAAAGAGACAGAGCAAGAGGAAGAAGGTTGGAGAAGAGAAAAGCTTGAAGCTTAAAGATTCGCCGGATTAACTCAGGTAAGGGGGGTTTATCGTCGTTTAATGGGTATTATGGGTTAACATGTAATGGGTAGTGATGAACCATTGATTTGACCCTAATTGGGATGTTGAATGCGGAAAAAAATTGTGATGGATAAGTTGTATTAAAACTGAATTGACTCTGTAATTGGATGAGTCTTGATTTCCTGAAAGTGTAGCTTTTTACGGAATTGGAATCGGAGGTCCGGAAGCCCTCCAACGGCGGAAAATGCGGAGAATTCTGCATTCTGCTTCGTGTTAGCGCAGGAACAGCTTTCTGCCTTGCGTTAACCGGTTAACCCAGGGTGTTAACCGGTTAACACTGTTTTGAATTGTGAAAAATTGCTGTTTGTCTTGCGTTAACCGGTTAACCCAGGGCGTTAACCGGTTAACACTGTTAAAATTTGCCAGGAAGTGTATTCTGTCCTGCGTTAACGGGTTAACCCAGGGCGTTAACGGGTTAACGCTGTTGAAATACTGTTAGAATTGCATTCTGTCTTCCGTTAACAGGTTAACCCAAGGCGTTAACCGGTTAACACTGTTGAAAAACTGAAAAATTGTATTCTGTCTTGCGTTAACGGGTTAACCCAGGGCATTAACGGGTTAACGCTGTTGGAAAAGTGAAAAATTGATAATTGAATATTGGGTACGTTTTGGAATGGAATTATATAATACTTAGTTTATGTCAAAAAGAGATATATAATATTATAGTTAATTTTGATGAGTAATTTTGTTGGGTTTATGTTATGAAATGTCGATACAAGTATGACTGAGTTGTTAAGTTATTCAGTGTATGGAAAGTTGTTAAAGATACTGAGTTGTAGGCTTGGTGAGCCAAAGTTGATTATAAGTTGATTATGTTGAAAACATTGTTGTGTTGCTATTATTATTATGTTGTCGGAATTTTAAAGTCGTGTATGTCATGTAAATTCATATGCATTAAGTCGGAGCTTTGCTCACACCACGTTGGCCTGGATTGGCAAAAGTTGAAAGTTGAAGGCTTAAGCCTTGATGCCTCGTTAAATTGGCAAATTTTAAGTTGGGAGTTTTACTCCGAATGGTACCACATGCATGACGAGTCGAGTCTCATTAGAGTTGCATTTTTGTTGGTTTGTTGTATGGGTATTTAATTTAATTGAGATTATACGTGTGCTTTATGTTGGTGTTGAGTATGATGTTTGAGTTGATGTGCCGTTACTGAATGTGTGTTATGATTAGGGTGATGAAATGTGTTAAATTACTTAACATTGCATGATAGTTTATAATGCTTATTATATCGATTGAGGAACTCACCCTTACCACTATTTTTCAGGTAACGAGCAGTGATTGAGTAGGAGCTAGTGCTTGGAGTCTAGTGTAGTTCCTTAGTGGGTCATGCTCTGGTAGATGTAACATCGGGATGGGATGTTTTAAATGTTTTATTGTTGGTTGTGAACCAGTTTACATGTAATATGCTACCTGTTTTGCATGATTGATTTAATCTCTATCCGCTGCGTATTGTGCAAATGCTTTATGTTTTGAATTAATAAAAGAGCATGACAGTTATCATGGTGAATGGTGTGAAGTAATTGTGTGACACCCTTAATTGCATATTTACTCTGATTTATATATTTTGTTATTTTAACTAAACTTTTGGGGTATTTTAGAAGGGTGTTACAGGTATGATCGGCAACTTTAATTCTACTAAATTACGACTAAGTCCAGGAATTTCATCATAGTCATAGGTGAAGCAATCTCTGAACTCCTTTAGCACCTTGATTACTTCTATTTCAAGTGTGGGGCAAGTTTGGCACTAATGTATGTCATTTTTTTCATCGTCCCATCTCCCAAGTCTATCTCTTCCAAAGGATCATGCACCTGCATTTTCCTGGTCGAGATTGTTGTCTTTCTCGAACCTCAAAGGCTCATTATCATAGATGTAATATAGCCTGCGACTTTATGAAGTTGTTGTTTGGCTGTTAGAGGCTGATTGATTTGCTTGAGAGTTCTTAGACTTAATGGCTTCGACAACCAATATTTGTTTAGATTTGGTCTCTAAGGCCGCTAATACCTTATTTTCAGCCACATAGGCCGAAATCCGAGTCAACGCACTTGACTCAATCATGATTTTCATCAGATTCAGACCATTGGTTGTACTCTCTGACAATTTCAGATTCCCAAGTAAACTCATACTAAGGATGTAGGTTCACTGTGTGGTATAACTTAAGCCCTTTTAAGTTAAAGCCTTCTCCGGTAGGTTGACATGGTGAAATGTTCGCCAATTTTTGGTCAAAGTTAAATTTGTCGATGTAATTGACATCTACTCTGAAAAAACTTTGATCTTCTTCAATATGTTCGATAATACCATCAGGCTTCTAGATGGTGATCCTCTAATGCATAGATGAGGGTACACATCCTACTTTGTGCAACCACTCCCTACCTAATAGTAGGTTGTAATTTGCTTTTGTCACACCACCATAAACAGTGTTGGCCTTGTGGTATTTCCTACCACTACATCGACTATAATAACCCCTAAGGGTTTGCTGGTTTTGCCCTCATAGTTGGACAATACCATGTTATTACATGCTAAATTTATGGTAAATTTGCCTATTTTCTCCAAGAGGGACTAGGGCATAACATTGGCATATGCTCTACAGTCAATCAAAACCTTGTTGATTCCAACACCATTTACCTTGGCCCTTATATACAAAGGCTTTAGGTGTTGCTGCATGGCTATGGTCGACCTTTCAAAAATGATGCGGTCTTCATTCATTACATAGTAACACAAATGTTTATGGGTAGCTAGCTCTTCATTGAGGCCTTCTTCCTCAATCACGTATGTGACTGTGTCATATTCTAAGGGCAAAACAAATATCATGTTGTAAATGATATCTAATTCCGGCTCATACCCTGAGTCAAACTTGTCTGTCTTCATGTCGACATCTTCGATTGATTTATCCTTTGTTGCTTTCTCCTCGTTTATTAGTGATAGATGGGGAAATAACCTTTTCTTAATAGGTCATCGACTAGATTGTCATTTATCTATAACTTGAATATTATCACTTCCGCTAGAACTTCCAGCCTCGTGCAACTTTCTTTTTCTCTAGTGTCTCCTCCACTGAGTCCTAGTCATGTGGTATGTTCCCATGTAGTTCTGCGAGACATAAGAGTACTTCTTCGAGACTTGAGAGTTATCTCTATATGTTGAACCAACACCAACATTGGCTACTTCCCATTTTCCCTCATCAATTATTGATTTCATAGTAAGGAGTAACCATTCTCTAGGAGATGCAACTACAGTGGGGACATAAGTCCTACCTTAGAATTTTGTTAGACCTTTTTCCTTGTTAGAGAAATTGGGTTTATCTTGTCGGATAAACTTTTTATCTTGGTAAGGGTGTATCCTCTACAGCTCTTTAACAACTTCTTTGTCAAACACAAAGCTGCACCTGGGATAACACATCACTTATGAATCTTTCAACTTGCAACGATTCAAAAAGTTGATCAATTTTTATTCAACTTTAGGGTAGACCTTTGTTGCTTGATCTTCATAGTTTGCTTTGTTATCTTCATCCCCAACTTCTTCGAGAGTGTCGACCACCATGATGTATAGTGGCTCGACAAAGAGAGCCTTAGGTTTCATTTTAACGTCCTCTTTTGGTCGCGGTTTCTTCTTGTCGGTAAACTTAAGTCTGCCATCCTTGAGAGCATTTTGCACCAAATCCTTGAGAAGTACACATTGAGAAGTTTTATGACCCAAAAAATCATGGAATTTACAAAAAAAAAACTTTTTTCTTTCTTTGTTTTAATGGTGGGACCTTAGCCCTTTTAGGAACAACAATTTGTCCATCAACAACCAATAGATTAAAGATTTTGTCACACTTAGTAACGTCAAAGGTATACATTTTAGAAATAAAATTTTCATTTTGGGGTTCGACGGGATTCTTCACATTTTAGGATTTTAGCAACTTGCTTGTGTAAGGAGGCATGGCTTTAGTTCTTCTACATTAACCTTATTCTCCTCTACATACTCATACTCTGAGTCGGATGAATTCCCTATGTTGTCGATTTCAAGAAAAGCCACCTTCTTTTTACTAAACTTAGAGGTTCTAGCTTTTTTATCCTTCAATCGTTCGATTTTTCAAACTCTCTCAGCCAACTAGGCCATGTCTCTTAAGTATTGAGTGTCTAATTTCTTCTTAATGGAGTAGTTGAGACCCCCTGCTGTCGGTTCGACTAACTCATGTTCTAGAACTCGCGTAAAACATATTGCTTTCAAGGTTCTAAACCTATTGAGGTAATCACGATACTTTCAGCCACCTTATCGTCTTACACTGGCCAGTTCCTTGAGACAAATCTTATATTGTCCTATGTAGAATTGTTCGTGGAATACCCTTTCGAGTTGGGCCCAAGTAAAGATGGAATTTTGGGGAAGGGCGGTGAACCATGTAAAAGCGTTCTTAGTAAATGAGTTCGAAAAATACTTGATTTTTATATTCTCATTGTTGGCTAAACACCAACCTCGGTCTGGTACCGGGCGATGTGATCGATGGTGGATTCATTAGTATCAACGACAAACTTGGTGAACTTTGGGACTTTCCAGCCCCTAAGCAATTTGGTTTGCCTTAAATACTCAAACAATAGGGGTATATAGTTTTGTCTGGGGAGGCCTACATTGAGGCCATTTAATACCAAAACCCGTTCGACAATGTTAATGATATCATCTTGTACCCCTGCACTATCTTGTCAGGCTTATCTAAGGACTTGGTCAGAATCTTGGTTTCATTGAACCCGGACTATGTTGGGGCCTTCTGCCCCTTGATGGTTTTCAACAACCCTATTTTATGAGGGGATTAATCCCTTGAGGAATATTAGGCACTAGAGTCGGTGGCACTGGTTGCACGCCAAAAAAATCAGCAATCCTACCCAATTGGTGGGCTAATTATTGATAACTTATATTTGCATTTTCTACAAGTGGGCTAAACACATTTCCTATCTGTTGTATAATAGTATGGACCATATCATGGTTTATTTCATCCATTAATTGTCTCATGACCTGAAGAGAGTTATTGGTCAAGGACAAAGCACCCTCGGGAGGAAAGTCCCCCATACCTCTTAGTGGTTGTCCTAGTTGGCCGAAGTTGCCCATAGTGGATGCTGAATCCAAATACATATTAAAGGGAGATAAAGTTTCCATCACGTTTTCTGAATATACTGACGTACTAGGGTGCAAGCTTGCCATCATTGCAGTCGGTATGCCATACGACTATTCCTTATGAGGTAACGAGAAACTTAAATAAGGAGGCCTTTGGTCTCCTAAGTTCCATAATTCCCTATAAAAGGTTGGCGCGATTGATGCTTTTGGCGATGAAACCCACACATCTGGCGGTATGGAATAAGCCACTACTTGACTTATAATAGTATGCATTTCCTCGACAGGAGTTGGAGCCACATAATTACCGACACTAGTAATCGTCGGTTGTCCTTCCGGGTTTGGAGTATTACTCTGGGAAGGGGTTTGATTTTCACGAGACATTTCAGAAAGTTGCTTAACACTCCTCAAGTTCATACAACACAAGACCTCACAAATGGAGAGACACTACAAAGAAAATAACGTAAGATGCCTCTTTTCTACAAAAATATTCACACAAAAGGGTCAAGCCAGGTGTGCTAATTTGTTCACAAGTGTTTTTGGTAAACAATCACGAGTTTATAAAGTATGTGAGATTAACCCGAAAAATCTCCAAAGCAATTTATGCAAATGATTTGTGTGAAGACAGGTGCATATGAATTGAATGCAGTCGTCACATGAATGATAACGACGTATAAAAAGACTTTAAATGAAGTTAAGTTGTGATAAATGACAAGGTAAAATATAATAAATGATATTAAGCAAAGCAAAAGTAAGATTGAATATTATGTTTAAGTCAATAAAAAACTGATGAAAAGATTAGACGCATACATATACATGTTTCTCGCTCAACCATTTCACTCTTTGACTCAAGTACTCTAGTGGCATGGAGAGTATGTATGAAATTTTATGACCTCTTGATCCCATGTATGAGTATGCTTTTTATTCTATTTACCAAGTAACAATAAACGACAATTATGACTACCATGTAGCTATTGCATTCACTCCACATTAAATCTTCAGGCTCCCACTAGCGTGCTTACGTGTCATTGTCGTTACCGAGGTTTTGATTGGAAATGAAATCAGGACTAAATTGTCTCTGAAGAAGGAGAAACAGAAGAGTCGCCACCAAATTTTATTGGATTTCCTCTTAAAAAGAGAGGAGAGGGGAAATAGTCAATAAAATCCTCAAGAGAAAAAGAATGCGCACAGGAAGTGCAAAGATACAGATAAAGAATCGGTCTCGTAATCAAGATTATATTCGGAAGTTGATTACGCAAGGGGAAGATATTAGCACCCCCCTGAAGGTGAGAAAAACAAGAAAGGGGGGTTTGAATTGTTTTGGAAAATAAAGGCTTTTTCAAAAATAGGAACACACAAAATTTTATACTGGTTCGCTTATAACACAAAGCTACTTCAGTCCACCCGGCCAAGGTGATTTCGCCTTCAAAAAGGACTTAATCCACTAATCTTGAAAGATTAATACAACCAAACGTCTAAGAGAGTGATCTCTTAGTCCTCTCAAGTATACAGACTACGCAGAGTCACTTGAGGAACAAAAGCAATTTCGCAATAGTAGATTTGTAATCGAGAGTGCTTCTAAAGGTAAGCAAATATTACAGTAGAATAAACAAGTAAGTGTTTTCACGTATGAGCAGCAGCTCGTTAAAAACTGAGAGAGAATGTAAAGAATTTTTCTGTGCGTTGTTGTGTGTTTCTCACTAAAGTATGTTGTCCTTTATATAGTGGTGAAAGGACCGTTGGAGTGATGACAAAATATTGGCCTTTGATGAGAATTCAATGTCATTATTTCTGTGTTTCTTGCCATAACCAAATTGTCTCCCTGAATAATTTCTTTCCAAATATACTTTCTTTCCATTTGAGGAAGTTATTTCCGTTACTCTTTCTGGATTTGGAGAATCTTCATCAGCGTCTTTGTTGTCTCGGAGTTTCTATGACAATTGGAGATGCGTTGAGGTTACGTCAGAGCTTCTGAGAGTACTGGTCTTTTAGATCATCAGAACTGAGTCCAGTGGAAGTTTAGAGCTTCTGGTATTCTGCTGTCCTGTTTTGCTCAGAGTCAGAACTTCTGAAGCGCACTTCTTCTTCAGATGCTTCTGATCTTCTAATACTTTGTATCTGATCAGAGTTTATATCTGATAAATCGATCAGATTACTTTGTAGCTGTTCAGAGTCCTGCACACTTAGAGAATTTTCGTTAGGGTGCCATTTTTGGTTTCATCCTTTGTTATCATCAAAATCCTGGAATTATATTGTAGAACTAATCTTGTTCTTACAATCTCCCCCTTTTTGATGATGACAAAACAATCTTACTTAAGAGATGAAACATTTAGAGATAAGAATTTATCAGATCAGACAGAAGAGAGCTCCCCCTGAGATAAGCCTGGGAGTTCAGAAGTTCTTACCGGAGCTTCCATGATATGATGTTTTTAGATACTCTTCTGCAAATTTCTAAGTCAAAAGGATTAGAACCATTTTAAAACAATGTATGCAGAGTACTGAAGGATTTAGATATGTTTTCATCAGAGTTGTTTTTATTTCTCCCCCTTTTTGTCAAAATAAAAAAGACGTAGCAAAAGAAGGAAAGACAAATATATATATATATATATATATATATATATATATATATATATATATATATATATATATATATATATGTATAATATATATATATATATATATATATATATATATATATATATATATATATATATATATATATATATATATATATATATATATATATATATATATATTCAGATAGAAAACACAAACAGCAAAAAGCAAGAACAAACATAATCAGAAAGCAACAAGCAAATCAACAAAGGAAAATCCTAGGTGCCTAAGGGTTTGGAGGTGGAGGCATCCTCTGAAGCAGCTGGGTCAGCAGATTTTGAATGTTGACGTTGACTGAATCCTGTTGATCCAATCTTGCCCGGACTTCCTTCTGCTCCTTCTGAAGATCTTCAAGAGTCTTGAGAACCAGAGGGACAAAGGTGGAAGACTCCCCCTGAGTCAGAGCATCCGGTTCTGCCCTGCTGGCAGATTCTTCAGCACGACGAACTTCAGCTTCAACAGCGGCTTTAGCTTCAGCTTCAGCAGCAACTTTTGCTTCAGCTTCCGCAGCAGCAGCGTCAGCTAGAGCTTTGGCTTCAGCTTCCTAAAGTCTTTGAATTTCCTCTTGCCTTGCTTTTTCTTCTGCTTCTTTTCTAGCTTGCTCCTCAGCTTCTCTGGCTAAGCGCTCCTGTAGTCTTACTTCAGCATCTCTGATGAAGTCGTCTCTGACTTGCTCAGAGAGGCTCTTCAGTTTGAAGGCTTCAGAGGTCATCCAGCCAATAACTCTGTTCCAGTGTGTCCTAACAGCTGAAGGATCATCACTGATGCCATAGTTCATGGTCAGAGACTTGACCTTGTCAACTGAGGCTCCTGCAAACAACACTATTGCTTCTTCTAGGGTTGGCAGGGTGTTTTGTGGTTCAGAGGGTGGAGGTGGAGAAGTGGGAGGGCTTAGGTTAAGAGTTTGTGATTCAGCGGATGTGTTTGGTGGGGGTGTGTCAGAGGTAATTGGTTCAGAAGGTTGAAGGTCAGATGGTGTTGGGTTTGGTTGTTCTGCGGGTGGTGAAGTGACTTCAGGTTCAGGTGGGGTTTGTGTTGGCTGTTGTGAGGCAAGAGCACGAGTTTGAAGTTGGGCCAGAGTGGGAGATGAAGGGTCAGAGTGTTCTATATCTGTGGAAATGTTGTAGTAGGGAGGTGATTCTGGGGAAGAAGATGAAGAGGTGGTTTCATTCAGCATTTCTGCGTTAGAAAGAGGTAAGGTGGTGGTGGCAAGGTTGAATTTCTGGGATGGTTGATGAGATGTTCTGGTGGTTGAAGGAGGGGTTTCTGAGTGAGTGTAGATAGGTGTTGGTTGAGGAATAGAAGAAGCAATGGACCGTGTTTGTGCAGAGGGAGCAAGAGAAACAGACTTACCAGAAGGCTCATGCAGAGGTGCCGGAGGTCTAGATCCGGAAGATTCTCCTAGTCTTGCCTTCTTCGCTTGTCTCGCCTTTTTAGAGGGTCCTCGTGGATGTTTCATGAAGTTTGGAGCAGTATCTGGTAGATCGCTTAGGTTGAAGTCTGAGATATTCACTCCTTCTTTCATCAGATTATCCAGATAGAAAAGGATTACATCTCGGGGGTCTTCCTTTGAGAACAGATAGAGTCCATGGGGAATCTCCCTCTGATCTTTTAGAGCTTCCCAGGAGGTGTCCAGAGTAGGTTTGAATTTGACCTAATCCAGAATCCCCATGCTCTTTAGATTTTTGGCGTTGAGAGGTTTTCCAGTGTCGATCATCACATCTTCCATGAGTCTGAGCTTTAACAGGTGGTCCACCAGGCGACTTTCAATCAGAACGTAAGAGATTAGCCTTCCCAGAGGAATGTAGTTTCTGGGCTTCATGTTGTTTCTTGTATCTCGTACAGAGTCTCTGAGATACTTGAAGAGAAGTGTTGGAAGGCAGAGCTTCAGACCTTTGTGGATGCAGTACAGAATGCACTTCTGGTCTGTGTTGATGTAGTCTGAGGAGTTTGACGCTGGGCGATGGTGGATGGTACCCAGAATGATCTTCAGCCAGACACGGAGGTTCTGATGTAGCTCCTTGTTCTTGGAGGGGTTGCCTTCTGCGTTCTGCTTGAAGATTGTTGGGTTAATCTCTTGGGACATGTATTTTGCCCTAGGATTAATGTTGTAGATTCTTCTGCCTCCATCTTTTTCCATGCCCAGAAGAGCAGCAATGGACTTCTCAGTAATCACTATTTTGACTCCTAGAACATAGGAGACAATGAAGTGGTCATCAGCGTCAGCGAATCTCCAGAATTCCTTCACAAGATTCGTGTAGACAGGACCATACAAGCGCTTGAAATAATTCCCCCAACCTTGATTTCTGAGTTCATCAGTGAGGTTAATGCCGTTTCTACGCATGTGTCAAAATCCACCAAGGATTCACATAATACTTCCAGCTTCTTAAATGGAGTTGCAAGGTTGATGTGAGGCTCACGATCAAGAATGTGAGGCTCTTTGTAGATGGGAGTAGTGACTACGCCGGTAACCGCTGGGTTTGGGTTGCTTGAACTTGGAGCTTGTTCGCTTGAATCCATTTGTTGAGAGAAGTTGTACACAGCTTGTTGTTGAGCATCCATGATGTTGTTGAAAACTGGGATGAAGATGAAGAATGTGTTAGACTATGGCACGGATCTAGAAGGGGGGGGGGGTTGAATAGATCCCAATTAAAATTTGAGTCGGCGCTATCAATTAAAATTGGTTTTGAAAATTTGTTTTAAGTGCGGAAGCGGCCGAGGAAAAATATAGTCTAAAACGAACTGTTATTGGAAAACCGGATATGCGTCAAGCCTATGGATTAGTGATAATGTAAAATACGAATCACTACACTAGTTACACAATCAATGATTTGTTTCACTTACTAGGATTCCTAGTTCCAATGATTCAAATACCAAAACAAACTAGATACACACTTAAGATAATTTTGGTTTAGGCAAATTATCAAACACTTGGTGTGCAAAAACACTCCAAGTGATATTTGTGTTGAGTAATTGATTCCAATTAATCTAGTACAATGTTCTATTGTACTTTGGATTCAAAAACAGAGTTTCAACCTCTTACTCAATTAATATCAAGGTTTGATAAAAATGCTTAAACTAAAATCACTTAATTTTTTAAGCTGAAAATCAATTATGCAGAAAATTAGAGAAGACAAGGATTTGATGAGGCAGTTCCCCCGCCGTCCTCGCTTCGGGGTACGTCTGCCCTCAATTCTAAAACTAGAATTGAGATGATTTAATAGATATCACCTGTTGAATTTAACTGTTTATACAAGGATTGCAAAGCAAGTATACAACAGAACTCTCAAGATGTTGAATGTTGCTTCCACTCCTTGTTCCTTGATTCAAGATGAATCAAGCCCTTCGATTGTTGTCGATAGACCTCCGATTCCAGCCCCTTTGTTGAATAACCTTCGCTCAGCTGAAACTTGATGAAGAAATTCGTCCAAAAACCCCCAAACACAAACCAGTCTTGGAGGACAAAACCCTAACGGTTTTATTCAAGAAAAAACCTGCCACAAGCTTCAACCCGAACCGGATTCCCCAATCACGGCTTCGAACCTTATCACCTTTAACCAATCACAAAGCACTTCAAAAATGGTTGTGTGTAGTTGATGTGTTGTGAGATGTTGAAGATGAAGATGATGAATCTTGGACACCTATTTCACTTTTTCTTGTTTCTTTGAACACTTGAAATCAATTTGACAAATGTTAGTTGAAATAAGTGATTAAACTTCTATATATAGTAACCAACTTACCAACCAAAAATAACAGCATTTCAAACAGTGGAAAATATTCAGAAAACTGAGTTTGCGCACGAGCGGTCGACCATAGGGCGGCATGCGCTGACCCGTGGGAAATGCGCCGACCCCTATGGTCGACTCAAGTCTTCCATGCGCTGACCCGTGGCCAACTGCACTATGCCATGCGCCAACCTGTGGTCGACTCAAGCAACCATGCGCTGACCAGTCACCAACTGGTCTGTGTTATGCGCTGACCCGTGGCTCATGCGCTGACCCTTGCGGTCGACTCAAAGCCTGCAAATCTGCAAAAATTCGTATTTTTGTGGTTTTCATGCATTTCGTCATGATCATATTTTATCCACATATGTTTTATGAAATATAGCAGTTTTAGATAAGCATAGAGAAGGATATGATAGGTGATATGTTGCATTTGTTTGTAGACGTGGAATCGACAATGCCGATTCATCCATGGTGGTCATTTGTCATCATCGAAACTTATGATTGTATGTTGTCTGACAATTTTCCCTTACATACTCCCCCTTTTTGATGATGACAACATGTGCACAGCCAAAGAGACAAACAACATGCAGTATTTACACACATTATGCACACTCCCCCTTTCTTTTGTAATCTAAGGCTATCTGCAAGACGGACTGTTAATTATGGTGGAACATTTTGGCATTTTGGCTGCTTGTACTCTTCTCCCCCTTTGACAACATCAAAAAGAGACAAGGAACGATTATTCAACGTAACATAAAATTCAACAGGAAATAACACTATCAGATAACAATATCACACCAAATATCATTACTGAACGATAATCATTAATTAAAAGAAGATAATCATTACAATTGATTTTGCATAAACAAGCATAACAGAAAAATGAATACAGTCAAACAACAAGCAATTCAGATGCATATGCAGTCCTATGGCCTAATGGTGTCGTCCTTGACGATAACAGATATCCGGGTTTCTGTAGGGGTCGGCCAGAGATGATATTTGTTCAGCAATACCGCCTAGATACTTGATACCTCCGTCGACCGACCGTTCCTGGCGTTCAAACGTTTCGGTAAATGCTGCATACCGTTCATTCATGCTTGTAGAGAGGTTTTCCCTTTTTGTAGATGAGGATTTAGGGTTTTGGGAAGAGGAAAGACCAAGGGACAATAGACACTAGGTAGATGCAACTTACAAGGTAGTGGGAAGTTTGAAATGTAATGTAATGTAAATGCACACTTAATGAGGATTTTGAATGTAGATGCATGAGAAGTTTGAAGGTTTTTCTGCAGAAAAACAGAATTTTTGAGCGATGCGTGGACCATACCTCTGCATGCGTCGACGCATACTGTTTGATTTTTAAAAAAAACACAAAAATTTTAAGTGTGCGTCGACCATTGCCCTGTTACGGTCGACTCATACAGGCAAAATTTTCAGTTTTTCACTTTTCTGCACATACACTCACAAGTTTGATGCATAATTAGAATGCCACACAACAATAAACATCCAAAGAGATACATCATGTATATATACAATATTATTATGTAGTACAGCTATTTAACCATGAAAATTTGCAGAGAGAGAGAGAGAGAGAGAATGAAAGAAAGGAACAATATCACCTCGATGCTGGAGTAACTTGATGAACAATAAACTTGTGCTTGCAACAACATCAACTTGTTAGAAGTACAAGATTATAGTCTTAAATGGAATAAGATAAAACCAACAATTTATAATGCCCGTTCCGAAATATCGAGAATACCAAGTTCTCGGCGAATATGAAAGAAAGGTTCAGTAGCTAGCGGCTTTGTGAAGATGTCCGCTAGTTGATTTTCAGTATTAACATGTTCAAATACAATATCACCTTTCTCTACATGATCCCGAAGAAAGTGGTGGCGAATTTCGAAATGTTTGGTGCGAGAATGTAACACAGGATTTTTGGTAAGATTGATGGCACTTGTATTTTCACAGAAAATGGGAATACGTTCAAGTTTGAGGTTAAAATCCAATAGTTGTTGCTTAATTCATAGGATTTGAGCACAACAACTACCGGCGGCAACGTATTCCGCTTCGGCGGTTGACAAAGCAACTGAAACCTGTTTCTTGCTATGCCAACTGACCAAAGAATTTGAAAATAAGTGACAAGTGCCACTGGTGCTTTTCCTATCTGATTTGCAACCGGAAAAATCAGAATCGGAGAAACCTACCAATGAGCAATCATTACCTTTGGAATACCATAGTTCATACTTCGGAGTACCGGATAGGTATCGAAGTATTCGTTTGACAGTTTTTAGATGGGATTCCTTGGGACATGATTGATATCTTGCGCACATGCACACGCTAAACATAATGTCAGGACGAGAAGCAGTAAGATAGAGAAGTGATCCAATCATACCTCTATACCGTTTTACGTCTACGTCCTTACCGTTTTCATCTTTGTTCAAGTTTGTACATGTTGGCATGGGGGTGTCAATGGCCTTAGCTTTTGCCATGTCAAATCTCTTGATAAGGTCCAAACAGTACTTTGTTTGACTCACAAATGTTCCTTCTTTGAGTTGTTTAATTTGTAAACCGAGAAAGTATGTGAGCTCCCCCATCATACTCATCTCGAATTCACCCTGCATAAGATCTGAAAACTCTCTCACAAGATTCATGTTAGTAGACCCAAATATAATATCGTCTACATAAATTTGTACTAATATCAAGTGCTTTCCTTGACGTTTAATGAAGAGAGTTGTGTCAACCTTTCCTCTTGAGTAACCTTGATCGAGTAAAAATTTACTTAGTCACTCATACCAAGCTCTAGGAGCTTGTTTGAGACCATATAAAGCCCCTTTTAGTTTATAAACATGATCAGGATACTCATGAGATTCAAAACCCGGAGGTTGTGCGACGTAGACCTCTTCATTTATGTGACCGTTAAGGAACGCACTCTTAACATCCATTTGGAATAGTTTAAAGTCTTTCGCACAAGCGAAGGCAAGGAGAAGGAGTATAGCCTCGAGTCGGGCAACCAGCGCATAAGTTTCCTCATAGTCGATGCCTTCCTCTTGGTTATACCCTTGCGCGACTAAACGCGCCTTGTTACGGGTTATTACCCCGTTTTCGTCCAACTTATTCCTAAACACCCATCGGGTGCCGATTACTGGATGACCTCGCGGAGGAGGGACAAGGTCCCAAACCTCATTTCTAGTAAACTGATTTAGTTCCTCCTGCATTGATAAAAACCAGTGTTCATCGAGTAGGGCTTCTTTAGGGTTTTTAGGTTCTATTTGTGAAACAAAAGCGAAGTGATAACAGAAATTACTTAGCTTCGATCGAGTTATAACACCCTTTGAGATATCTCCGAGAATGTTGTCAATTGGATGGTCTTTGGAAGACTTCCAAGCTTGAGGGAGATCATCGTTTGAAGGCGGATGAGCTACCTCGGTTTCCTCATGGTGTACATCTTTATCCTCCTCAACTTTGACTATGTCGGGTTGATCAATCCCCGACTCGCCACCTTTGAGTATGTCTTCTGTAGATGTACCTGCACCATGAACAACATTACCCTTTCCGACGTTTCTCGGATAGGATTCATCAAAAGTGACATGTACAGACTCTTCCACAGCAAGTAATCGTTTATTATATATTCTATATGCTTTACTCGATTGAGAGTATCCGAGGAATATACCTTCGTCGGCCTTGGAGTCGAATTTGCCCAAGTTTTCCTTTCCATTATTTAATACAAAACATTTGTAACCAAAAACATGTAAGTGAGAGATATTTGGCTTTCGCCCTTTTAAAAGCTCATACGGTGTTTTATTTAGAATGGGGCGAATGAGCACCCTATTCAAAACATAACACGCCGTACTAATGGCGTCGGCCCAAAAATATTTCGGTAAACCACTTTCGTTAATCATTGTTCTTCCCAATTCTTCCAAAATTCGATTTTTACACTCCACAACCCCATTTTATTGAGGAGTACGTGGAGCGGAGACGTTATGATCGATACCATGGTTACCGCAATATTCTTCAAATAAATGATTTTCGAACTCACCCCCATGGTCGATTCTAATTGAAACAATGTTTGTATTTAATTTATTTTGGGAAAGCTTAGCAAACCTTTCAAAGGCGGCGAATGTATCGCTCTTGCTTACTAAAAAGATAGTCCAACAGAATCTAGAAAAATCGTCCACTATTACGAAACCGTAATAATTTCCTCCTAGACTTTTAATCCTAGACGGCCCAAATAAGTCCATATGAAGAAGTTCGAGAGGTCTCGTTGTTGAAACGATATTTTTGGATTTAAATGAGATTCTCGTTTGCTTCCCTTTTTGACAAGCATCACAAAGGTGATCCTTGGTGAAATTTATTTTGGGGAGACCTAAGACTAGATCTTTTGAGACTATTTTGTTTAGTAAGTCAAAGTTAACATGTGCTAAACGCCTATGCCATAGCCACGAATCTTCATTCATTGTTACAAGGCATTTGTCACTTGTTAACGATACTTCATTCAAATCTAACATATAGACATTATTCACACGCAGGCCATTAAACATACTCTTCTTATCATCATTATGTACAATTTTGCAACAATCTTTTGAAAATGATACATTGTATCCTTTGTCACATAATTGACTGATGCTAAGTAGATTGTATTTAAGACCTTCGACAAGCAATACATCAGAAATGGTAGTGGAAGAAGGATTACCTACACTACCTTTGCCAAGTATTGCTCCACGGTTGTTGTCACCATAGGTTACGTATCCCTTCTTCTTAGCCACGAAGTCAATGAATAGTGATATGTCTCCTGACATGTGCCTTGAGCATCCACTGTCGAGAACCCATCTTCTCTCGGTAGTCTCGAGGTATTGTACCTATGGAAATGCAATTAACACGAGGAGGTACCCAATGGCTTATTGGGTCCTGAATGGTGAGGAACGAAATGGTTGCATTTGGGCAGCCATTGATAAATGCCTTTAGGAACTAAAAATCTCCTAAACCTACATTTAGCAATGGAGTGGCCTTTCTTGCAACAATAAAGACAAGAGAAATTTACATTTTGATTGCCTTTGCTATCTTCATCCTTTATAACATATTTATATTTTTGATATGGATTAACCATACTTTTTCGAAAGTTTGATTTATCGATAGCAAAGGTAATCTTGGACTCAAGAGCCTTGTCAAGTTTGGCCTTTAGGTTTCTTACTTCACCTTGCCAAATATAACAAGTATGACACCCAAAGTTAATCATTCTACTTCTAAGGTCCTCACAACCTGCTTTTGTGCTTTCTACTATAGACGCTTTAAGTGCCTCAAGTTTCCTTTCGGATTCTCGAATTTTTTGTTCCAAATGAGTAAAATTTTTGTTATTTGAGGCAAGCCTTTTAAAGGCCTCTTTCGCTTCACAGTGTAAAGTATCAAAAGCAGTTTGCAATTCATGATGAGACATACTAGAGGATTTTTCATATTTAGCATGTCGTACCTGTTTCTTTTTGTTCTTTTGATGAGCAGATAGGCAAAGGTTTGCAGCTTCATCTTCATCACTAGAACTTTCATCATCGGAGGAGTCGCTATCGCTTTCCCAAGCTATGTATGCTCTCCTTGGCTTTGATGATTTCTTGTGTGATTTGTATGATTCCTTTTCTTTTGTCTTCTTGTTCATCGGACAGTCCGGTTTGTAATGACCGGGCTTTCCACAAGTATAGCACGACCCTCTAGTCATTTTACCTTTTGAGTCATCATTTTTGGAGTACCTAGATTATTTCCGGAAGTTTACCAAGTTCTTCTCGGAATGTTGGATGCCGTTCTTTCTCACGTAACGATTGTAACGTTTAACGAACAACCCCATATCTTCGCTCTTGTCCTCTTCTTCTTCGTCGCTCGAGGAATAATCACTTTGCTCTTTTGCTTGAGACTTCGAGGAGGAAGTCTTTAGAGCTATTGATTTCTTTTCACTCACCTTTACTTTGTCCTTCTTTTCTTTCTTTTCGCGTTGTTCCAGGCTCAAGAGTACTTGTTCATGCTCGTGTAGTTTGCCAAATAATGTTGTCAAGTCTAATATGGTAAGATCATTTGCTTCTTTGATGGCGGTCACTTTCGGCTGCCATTCCCTGTTAAGACATCTCAAGATCTTATTAGTAGCAACATCATTGGAAACCGGCCTACCAAGTGAATGTAATCGATTGATGAGACGAGTAAATCTCTTTTGCATGTCAGCAATGGTTTCCCCTTGCTCCATGAAAAAGAGATCAAACTCTTGTATTAGTGTGTTGATTCTTGCCAACTTAACATCGTTTGTCCCCTCATGGGCAATTTGTAGTGAATCCCACATGGCCTTAGCAGTAGGACAATGGGATACACGATAGTATTCATCTACACCTAATGAGGAGATTAGGATATTTTTGGCTTTCCAATCATAGTTGTATTTCTTTTCATCATCATCGGTCCATTGTGCTTCGAGCTTAGACACTAATTCATTATTCTCATTGGTCATGGTTATTTCAATTGGACCATTGAGAATAACGTTCCATATTTTTCTATCTATGGAATTTATGTGCACCCGCATACAGTCTTTCCAATAACTATAATTTTTCACCATTGAAAACGGGAGCTCTATTATAAGCCCCTTTAGGTTCGTTAGCCATTTTCTATCAAAGTTATATTTTGAAGCACGGAGTGAACCGGAGCTCCTGATACCACTTGTTAGACTATGGCACGGATCTAGAAGGGGGGGGGGGGGTTGAATAGATCCCAATTAAAATTTGAGTCGGCGCTATCAATTAAAATTGGTTTTGAAAATTTGTTTTAAGTGCGGAAGCGGCCGAGGAAAAATATAGTCTAAAACGAACTGTTATTGGAAAACCGGATATGCGTCAAGCCTATGGATTAGTGATAATGTAAAATACGAATCACTACACTAGTTACACAATCAATGATTTGTTTCACTTACTAGGATTCCTAGTTCCAATGATTCAAATACCAAAACAAACTAGATACACACTTAAGATAATTTTGGTTTAGGCAAATTATCAAACACTTGGTGTGCAAAAACACTCCAAGTGATATTTGTGTTGAGTAATTGATTCCAATTAATCTAGTACAATGTTCTATTGTACTTTGGATTCAAAAACAGAGTTTCAACCTCTTACTCAATTAATATCAAGGTTTGATAAAAATGCTTAAACTAAAATCACTTAATTTTTTAAGCTGAAAATCAATTATGCAGAAAATTAGAGAAGACAAGGATTTGATGAGGCAGTTCCCCCGCCGTCCTCGCTTCGGGGTACGTCTGCCCTCAATTCTAAAACTAGAATTGAGATGATTTAATAGATATCACCTGTTGAATTTAACCGTTTATACAAGGATTGCAAAGCAAGTATACAACAGAACTCTCAAGATATTGAATGTTGCTTCCACTCCTTGTTACTTGATTCAAGATGAATCAAGCCCTTCGATTATTGTCGATAGACCTCTGATTCCAGCCCCTTTGTTGAATAACCTTCCATTCTTCAAACCCTCGGCCCGGCTGATCTCAGCTACAACGAATCGAACCCGAATTCTTCCCTTCAATATCACTGAATCCGCTACTAGATTGACGAAGACTTCCTCTTCTCAATCACCTTCGCTCAACTGAAACTTGATGAAGAAATTCGTCCAAAAACCCCCAAACACAAACCAGTCTTGGAGGACAAAACCCTAACGGTTTTATTCAAGAAAAAACCTGCCACAAGCTTCAACCCGAACCGGATTCCCCAATCACGGCTTCGAACCTTATCACCTTTAACCAATCACAAAGCACTTCAAAAATGGTTGTGTGTAGTTGATGTGTTGTGAGATGTTGAAGATGAAGATGATGAATCTTGGACACCTATTTCACTTTTTCTTGTTTCTTTGAACACTTGAAATCAATTTGACAAATGTTAGTTGAAATAAGTGATTAAACTTCTATATATAATAACCAACTTACCAACCAAAAATAACAGCATTTCAAACAGTGGAAAATATTCAGAAAACTGAGTTTGCGCACGAGCGGTCGACCATAGGGCGGCGTGCGCTGACCCGTGGGAAATGCGCTGACCCCTATGGTCGACTCAAGTCTTCCATGCGCTGACCCGTGGCCAACTGCACTATGCCATGCGCCGACCTGTGGTCGACTCAAGCAACCATGCGCTGACCAGTCACCAACTGGTCTGTGTTATGCGCTGACCCTTGCGGTCGACTCAAAGCCTGCAAATCTGCAAAAATTCGTATTTTTGTGGTTTTCATGCATTTCGTCATGATCACATTTTATCCACATATGTTTTATGAAATATAGCAGTTTTAGATAAGCATAGAGAAGGATATGATAGGTGATATGTTGCATTTGTTTGTAGACGTGGAATCGACAATGCCGATTCATCCATGGTGGTCATTTGTCATCATCGAAACTTAGGATTGTATGTTGTCTAACAATTTGCCCTTACAGAATGTTGCAGGAATGCCTTGAGAGAGCTTGAGCTTGCAGAGGTTTAAGAGTGCGTGAGAGTGAAAAGTGTGCAATGTGTGAAATGAATGTGTTTAAATACCCAAATTAGGGCGCATGCAAAATGACACATAAAAGAGAGTTTAGCACAAGAACCAAGTCAGCACGTTTAGGGGGAAAAATGATTACAGCTCATTAATGATGTCTAATCCCAACAGCCAGTACACTGCTTGAGGAGATCTCAAGAGATTGTTCCTTGATTACTGCTAGACAGTTGTCTAGAAGTTCCAAGGTCAGATGCAAGGTACTCCACGTGTTTGCTTTATCTGATCTTCAGGAATACCAAAGGATTGGTTCCTGGAGATTTCTAACTCAGATAACTTCTAACTTGATAGGAGTATCAGAGTCAGAGGCAGAATCCATTGTGTTTACATTAGAATCTCATTTTACAACTTCAGAGGCACATATTATTCAGGGCAATTTTGAATGTTCAGATTCTTCAGGATGAAGAGGAATCTATCTTCAGCTAAGGGTTTAGTAAATATGTCAGCCCATTGATGATCAGTATCAATAAATTTCAATGTTACTACCCCTTTCTGAACATAGTCTCTGATAAAGTGATGTTTTATTTCTATGTGCTTAGCTCTGGAGTGTAAAATGGGATTCTTGCTTAAACAAATGGCAGCAGTATTACCACAAAAGATAGGAATGTTACTCTCGAAGATTTGCAGATCCTCTAATTGATTCTTCATCCAGAGCATCTGAGTAGTGCACAGTGATGCTGAGATGTATTCCGCTTCTGCAGTGGACAGGGCTATGGTTGATTGTCTTTTGCTGGCCCAGGATATCAGCTTGTTTCCCAAGAGCTGACAATTTCTAGATGTACTTTTTCGTTCCATTCTGTCTCCTGCGTAATCTGCATCACAAAAACCAGATAGTCTATACTCTGATGTTTTCTCATACATCAGGCCCAGGTTAGGAGTTCCTTTCAGATATTTGAGAATTCTCTTAACTGCTGTTAAGTGAGTTTCTCTAGGATCTGATTGGAATCTGGCACAGAGACAAACACTAAATAGAATATCAGGGCGAGTAGCAGTCAGATAGAGAAGGGAACCTATCATACCACGATAGAGCTTCTGACAAACCTTTTTACTGACTTCTTCTTTTTCAAGAATGCAGGTTGGATGCATGGGTGTCTTTGCAGAATTGCATTCAGCCATATCAAATTTCTTCAGAATGTCTTTTATGTATTTGCTTTGATGAACGTACATGACTTCTGAAGTTTGATTTATTTGAATTCCTAGAAAGAACTTTAGTTCTTGCATTAAGCTCATTTCAAATTTTGCCTGCATTAGCTCAGAGAATTCTTGACATACAGAGGCGTTAGCTGAACCAAAAATGGTATCATCAACGTATATCTGGCATATCATGAGATCATTATTAAGGTTTTTACAGAAGAGTGTGGAGTCAACTTTCCCTCTGATAAAATCATGTTCCAGAAGAAAATTACTTAATCGTTCATACCAAGCTCTGGGAGCTTGTTTAAGTCCATATAAAGATTTCTTAAGTTTAAAAACATGTTCTGGATAATTTGAATTTTCAAAACCTGGAGGTTGGTTGACATACACTTCTTCTGATATATAACCATTAAGGAATGCGCTATTGACATCCATTTGATACAATTTGATAAAATGATTTATAGTGAATGATACAAGTAAGCGAATAGATTCTAACCTGGCGACTGGAGCAAAGGTTTCATTGTAGTCAATACCTTCTTGTTGACTGTAACCTTGAGCCACCAGTCGAGCTTTGTTTCTAACAACTTCTCCTTTCTCATTCAGCTTGTTTCTGAATACCCATCTGGTTCCGATAACGTGAGTGCCTCTGGGCTTAGGAACAAGATCCCAGACGTCGTTCTTTATGAATTGATCTAGCTCTTCTTGCATGGCTAGAACCCAGTCGTTATCTTGAAGTGCCTCATCACAGGAAGTAGGCTCGATCAGAGATAGTAGTCCCAGAGGAGTTTCTTCAGGAGTCTTGAAGGTAGACCTAGTTCGGATAGGCTCGTCCTTATTTCCCATAATCAACTCTTCAGATATGTTGAGGCGACTTTTAGCTTTCTTTGGGATTGCTGGGGCGTTAGTTCCTTCTGAGGTTTGAATGGCAGTTACTTCTGGAGCTTTAATCTTCTCGTCAGATCCTGCAAGAGTGATCTCCAAATCTGCAAGTTTCTCAACTAGCTTTGACTTTTCAGGGTCAAGCTTATCATCAAATCTGACATGAATTGATTCTTCCACAATTTTGGTTTCTGTATTGTATACTCTGTAGCCTTTAGAGCGTTCTGAGTATCCTAACATAATACCTTTTTGTGCTTTGGAATCAAACTTGTTCAGATGTTCTTTAGTATTTAAAATAAAACAGGAACATCCAAAAGGATGAAAATATGAAATGTTTGGTTTTCTTCCTTTACACAGTTCATAGGGAGTCTTCTCCAGAATAGGTCTTATGGAGATTCTATTCTGAATGTAACACGCTGTATTTACAGCTTCGGCCCAAAAGTGCTTAGCCATATTTGTTTCATTGATCATGGTTCTGGCCATCTCTCGGAGTGTCCTATTCTTCCTCTCTACAACTCCATTTTGTTGTGGAGTTCTAGGGCAGGAGAAATCATGGGATATTCCATTAGAGTCAAATAGTTCCTCAAAAAATTTATTTTCAAATTCCCCACCATGATCACTTCTGACTCTGATGATTTTAGAGTCAAATTCGTTTTGCACTTTGGAGCAGAAGCTAGTGAATACAGAGTGAGACTCACTCTTGTGCTTTAGGAATTTTACCCATATCCAGCGACTGAAATCATCAACAATGACTAGTCCATACTTCTTTCCATTGACTGATGCTGTTTTCACAGGACCAAATAAATCAATGTGAAGAAGTTTCAGAGGCTTAGAGGTAGAAACAATATTTTTCTTTTTGAAAGATGTTTTTGAAAAATTTCCTTTCTGACATGCTTCACACAGAGCATCTGAAGAAAACTTCAGCTTAGGTAGGCCTCTGACTAACTCGAGTTTATTTAGCTGAGATAATTTTCTCATGCTAATGTAGCCCAAGCGTCTATGCCATACCCATTGCTCTTCGTGAACAGACATCAGACATTTCACATTTTGTTCTTTTAAATCAGAAAGATTTATTTTATAAATATTGTTTTTCCTCTTGCCAGTGAATAAGACAGAACCATTGTTTTGATTTATGGCTTTACATGTTTTTTGATTAAAGATTACATCATAACCGTTATCACTTAATTGACTTATTGATAACAGATTATGCGTTAATCCTTCTACATATAACACATCAGATATAGAGGGAAGAGTACCATTACCAATAGTTCCGGAGCCTCTGATCCTTCCTTTCTGATCTCCTCCGAAGCCTACGAATCCAGCATCATTAAGTTCTAGGCTTTGGAACATATACTTTCTTCCCGTCATGTGTCGCGAGCATCCAGAGTCCAGGTACCATGACTGGTGTTTTAACTCTGCTGCATAGGATATCTGCAACATAAACAATTTTATCCTTTGGTACCCAGAGTGTTTTGGGTCCTTTGTGATTAGTTTTCCCAGAGCTTCTTAACACTTTAGGTTTTCTAGCATTATTAAATTGTTGCTCTTGTGTGTGTGTATAGTGATATGAAAATGGAGATTTAGGTTGGTCATTAGTAGAAGTTTTATCTTCACTAGGATCATACCCAATTCCTCTTCTATTGTTCTGACTGACTCCATAAATCATGGATGCCATTATACTCCTCCCTATCCCATTTTTCAGAAACTTTTGAAAAGCTTTTTCATATTTATAAATTATTGTGTTTGAAGTTTGTGGAGCTTGAGATAACGCTTCTTCAAGTTTTGAGCAATTTTTCTTTGTTGCATCTTTTTCTAATGTCAAAGTTCTGTTTTCATCTTTTAGTTCTGAAATGGTTATCTCAAGTTTGCCACATTCTTCTAATGTTTCTTCAAGAACGCCTTTTATAGCTTTAAAATTTTTGTTTTAGTTTCTGATATGAGCTGAGAGTTTCAGACAAACATGATTCTAGGTCAGATCGAGAGAGTTCAGAAAATACCTCTTCTGATTCAGATTCTTCATCTGAAGTGTTCTTGGATGTGGTAGCCATGAGTGCCACATTAGCCTGTTCATCAGAGTCTGATTCTGATGAGTCAGATTCGCTGTCATCCCAGGTAGCCATCAATCCCTTTTTGGTTCTGAGGGAATTTTTCTTGAAGTTCTCTTTTTTGGAACTGTCTTTCTTTAACTTGGGACATTCGTTCCTGTAGTGACCTGTTTCTTTACATTCATAACAAGTAACATCTTTGTTAGTTTTACCTTTTGAGGTTGAGTCTGATCGGTCCCCTCTGGGTCTTGGTCTCCTGAAGTTATTTTTCCTCTTTCTCCAGAGTTGTTTTACTCTTCTGGTCATGAGGGATAATTCTTCCTCATCGTCAGAATCTTCCAGTTCAGAGTCATCAGCATCTTCTGTTTCGGCCTGGAAGGCTTTGTTTCTGTCAGACTTGCGCCTTTCAGATCTGGACTTTAATGCTACAGGCTTGATCTTCTTATGAGGCTCATCTTCCTCCAGTTCTATCTCATGACTTCTTAGTGAACTGACAAGCTCTTCAAAGCTGATGTTGTTCAGATCCTTTGATAGCTTTAAGGCTGTGACCATGGGTCTCCACTTCTTTGGCAAGCTTCTGACTATCTTTTTGACATGGTCTGCAGTTGAGTATCCTTTGTCTAGCACTTTGAGACCTGCAATAAGAGTTTGGAATCTAGAAAACATTACCTCTACAGCTTCATCATCCTCCATTTTGAAGGCTTCATATTTCTGGATTAGAGCCAGAGCCTTTGTTTCTTTGACCTGAGAGTTTCCTTCATGAGTCATCCTCAGGGAGTCGAGTATATCTTTAAGTTGTTTCCCTGTTGGTGATTTTTTCATACTCATTGTAAGATATGGCATTGAGAAGTATCGTTCTGGCTTTGTGATGATTCTTGAATTCGCGCTTCTGATCATCTGACATTTTACTTCTGGGAACGGCAACTCCAGCATCTGTTATGGGAGGTTTGTGTCCATCTGTGACAATGTCCCAGAGATCAGCGTCATAGCCCAGAAAGAAACTTTCAATTCTATCTTTCCAGTAATCGAATTTCTCTCCATCAAAGATTGGAGGCTTAGCATTGTAACTGTCTCTTTCATTGGTGTGGGCCATAGTTTTTCTCGTTCTCGATCTCTCTACACTGTTAAGTGTTTGATTAGAAAATCAATAACAGAGCCGAAGCTCTGATACCAACTGAAGGTCAGAAAAACAAGAAAGGGGGGTTTGAATTGTTTTGGAAAATAAAGGCTTTTTCAAAAATAGGAACACACAGAATTTTATACTGGTTTGCTTATAACACAAAGCTACTCCAGTCCACCCGGCCAAGGTGATTTCTCCTTCAAAAAGGACTTAATCCACTAATCTTGAAAGATTAATACAACCAAACGTCTAAGAGAGTGATCTCTTAGTCCTCTCAAGTATACAGACTACGCAGAGTCACTTGAGGAACAAAAGCAATTTAGCAATAGTAGATTTGTAATCGAGAGTGCTTCTAAAGGTAAGCAAATATTACAGCAGAATAAACAAGTAAGTGTTTTCACGTATGAGCAGCAGCTCGTGAAAAACTGAGAGAGAATGTAAATAATTTTTCTGTGCATTGTTGTGTGTTTCTCACTGAAGTATGTTGTCCTTTATATAGTGGTGAAAGGACCATTGGAGTGATGACAAAATATTGGCCTTTGATGAGCATTCAATGTCATTACTTCTGTGTTTCTTGCCATAACCAAATTGTCTCCCTGAATAACTTCTTTCCAAATATACTTTCTTTCCATTTGAGGAAGTTATTTCTGTTACTCTTTCTGGATTTGGAGAATCTTCATCAGCGTCTTTGTTGTCTCGGAGTTTCTATGACAACTGGAGATGCGTTGAGGTTGCGTCAGAGCTTCTGAGAGTACTGGTCTTTTAGATCATCAGAACTGAGTCCAGTGGAAGTTTAGAGCTTCTGGTATTCTGCTGTCCTGTTTTGCTCAGAGTCAGAACTTCGGGAGCGCACTTCTTCTTCAGATGCTTCTGATCTTCTAATACTTTGTATCTGATCAGAGTTTGTATCTGATAAATCGATCAGATTCCTTTGTAGCTGTTCAGAGCCCTGCACACTTAGAGAATTTTCGTTAGGGTGCCATTTTTGGTTTCATCCTTTGTTATCATCAAAATCCTAGAATTATATTGTAGAACTAATCTTGTTCTTACACCCCCATGTCCATGGTACTACATGGGAACCATTTAAGTTTTTCGCGTGCGTGAGTATTTATCTATTTACTTCTGCTTTATTTTCAAAGAGAGGGTGTGAAAAAAATGAGATTTTGGGTTTTTATTATTGTGCTCACCAAAGATTAGGGCCTTTGTGCTTACGTATCATTCATTAGGTGATGAAAAATTAGAGCTCCATAGTTCAGAGTAGAAAATGTTTGTGGGTTAGTTGATTTTACCTTTGAGAAAAAGGTTTTTCAGAGTGATGCCCTAAGGCACAAAAATGAGTTTGATGGGTTATGTTGATTTTACATTGAATAAGGGTTTTATGAAAAAAAGAAGTTTTAGATTAGATTGCACTAAAGTCTATGAGCGGAGGCGAATATTCTAGACAAACAAGTCAAGCGTCTTGTGTCCAAAATAATCAAAGTAAGGGTAGGAGAGCTTCATCCTTACCCATTCCCCCACCACTTAAGGCTCGTGACGCACAATACTAATCGTATTTTTATTATTTTTTTGAAGTTGGATTATGAAAATTCCACTTGAAGTTGGATCAAGGGTTTATTGATTTGATTATGACATTGGTGACGTACAAATAATATACAAAGTAACCAAACAAGAAAAGTAAAGGGTGTAATTGTAAGGTGGCCCAAGAGAAAGTCTTGTGTGTGCAAAAGTGACCTAAGCTAACAAAGGATAATGGTCTTACAGCCATGTATCCCTAGGGTAGTTCCATGATGCCATTCTTACAACAGGTATGTAAGTTACAGATGAAATCTAAAGTTGAGGCAAAGTGTCAAAAAATAAGGGACAAGGTCTCCAAGCAAGGGTCCTAAGTGAAATCCTCTAAGTCCAATGGTTGATTGCAAGTGAAATGCATCTTTTTAGTCTTATAATTTTGTTATTTTTAATTGTATGATGATGATAAGATAAATGACAATAATAAACATGTATGAGAGAATGTACAATGATAATGATGATGAATACTTGAGCGTAAATTACAACGCAATGACATAAAAGTAAATCAAAAGGTAATAATAATGACAAGATCACAATATCAACAATTAGTGATATCAATGTTAGTGAAATATAATTAATGGTTAATTAAATGTATAAGGTAAATATTTGAGGATTATCTACCCATAGGTAAAAGGACTCAAAATATGGCGCATCAGGGGATAACTTATGACCGATGCAAAGTATTGAAGATGATCTTTGATCAACTAACAATAGATTTGAAACAATGAAAGTTATACAACCTCAAGTCCATCTATCAATGATTTTACAAATGGAAGATTGTATCACTCAATATTTAAAAGTTAACAAGTGATTAATAATTGAGTTATGTATAAGTTAAACAATGAAACATGAGTGTAAAAGGGTTAGTAGTCAATGTAAACAAAACAAGACAAATGTAATAGCAAGTTAGTATCACAATGGCTTCATCTATGCATCAAATGACTCAAGTTTGGTTAAATAGAGGTAACCTATCAACACCTTAAAGTATCATGAATGATTCATTGATCATTCATTGATAGATTTGAAACATTGAAGGTTTTACCAACCCTAAATAACCATGGTCATGACCTAATAGATTTCATCAACCCACATTAATTAAGACATGATAAGTTAAAATAAAATAAACCAATGGTGGAATAAAATAAAAGGGAGATAAATACGTTAAGTTTGTGTGAAAATATTTTGATCAGAATAAAAATAGAGGGTGAAAAAAATAAAATCAAAATGAAATAAAATAGGTTTAAAAATAGAAAAATAGAAAAGAAAGAAAAGAGGCTAAAAATAATGGGCGTGTTTGGGGTTGGACCCCTGACCTTGGGGTCACAGGGACAACCCCATCCACTTGGCCAATCGCCTTGTGGTGTCAAAGGAGCGCTTCAGCAAAATAAATGATAAACTAAGGCAATAAATGAACACACGTGCAAATGAACCAATTAGAACATGACATCAAATATTTTCAAATTCAAACGCGCAAAGGGAACATCATCTCCAACCTCCAAACAACCAAAATCAACCGACTTCCAAACCCAATTCTCGGTCACGAGACTGATTCTTTATCCTTGCACCTCCTATGTGCACCTTTTCTCTTTGAGGATTTTATCGACTATTTCCCCTCTCCTCTCCCATAGAGGAAATCCAAATAAAATTTGGTGGCGACTCTCCTGTTTTCTCTTTAACATGACAAGTCCCGATTTCGTTGCCCAAAAAACCCCAGTAGCGACAGCTGGCGGCTTTGTTGGGGACTCGGTTTCCCTAAGCAAGTATAGCCTAGTTTAGGTTGTATTTCTTTTTGTGTATGTGGGGATTTATCCGTTTATTTATTTTTTATGTATATATATTGCTTTTCGTTACTAACCTATGTATATATTTCTTTGGTGGTCCGGAACTTTGGCTCTATGAAGGAAAATAGTTACAATAATGATTGCAATAAAAACCTTGTGTGAAAGACTCGCCACCCGAATCTGAGAGCTTACTTGAGATATGAGAGGTTGAGTAGTATGGGTCCCCAAAGATATTTCCCCGCGTAGGGTCGTACGAGAATCTTACTTAGTGGTAGACTCTCTTAGAGGTATTGATGACCGTCGAGCTTTCGGTGTAAGCATCCTTATCTTCATTAGACTTCGTGACCCTAAGACCCATTTTATAGAACATTTAACCTTGGACGACCTAGATAGATGGTCGCGTAGTATAGGTCCCCGAGGAGATTTCCTCGCGAGGGTCGATATGAAGATCTCACTTAGAGTATATTTCCTTGATGGAGTTATCGCATGATAAGTAAATTGGCATAAGAGGTGGACTGTCAAGGGAGTCCATGACTCAAGGGCAGTGTCTTACATCCAATTTATCAAAATCCCTAGATCTTGCAAAGTGATAACCCTGGTTTGAAAAGAACATCATTATTAAACCTCACACTTTGTGAGGATGGTCCCAGATTTTGAACCTCGTGCCTAAAGTTCTGCGAAAACTAATAAGAACTGTTCATTCATTCATGTATTCATTCATACATCATTAATCAATAAAGAAAGGCTCTTAAGCATTTCGTTTGTTTAAACATAGAAATACAAGACTTTTTACAAACACAATCATGGATCCCTCAGTAAGGAAAATCACTTTCTCATTCAGATACAAGAGTCCAGATATTGAGATTTTGAAGATCCTTTGCTCTAGGGTAACATCTCTTAAGTATAACAAATATAGAACTACCTTTGGCAACATCATAGACCTCTTGATAGAAAAGGTTGACTATTGTACGATCACCACATTAGCTCAATATTATGACGTCCCTCTGAGATGCTTCACCTTCTCTGACTTTCAAATTTCCCCAACTCTGGAAGATATTGAGAGACTTCTCAACCAACCGATAAAGGAATATAACCCCTTCCCCAAGTTGGAAGAAGGATTTTACTTGTCCAAACTCTCTGTTGTCTTGGGTATTAACACAAATGAACTAGTAGCCAATTGGGGACCGAAAGGTACCATTAAGGGTCTAACACATAAATTCCTCGAAACCCATGCTTGGAAGATGATTAAAGAAGAAAGGACAAATTTATGTAGCACGACAATAGAAATTTTGATTCATGGAATTGTTCTATTCCCTAACATAGACAAATTCGTGGATCATTTGGTAGTGGAAGTGTTCTTAGACAATAACCCGGTGTCATTCCTGCTCACCGACTTCTATCATACCTTTCATACAGGGCATGAGAAGAAATGAGGGACCTTTCTCTGTTGCGCTCCCCTGTTGCACTTATGGATGAGGTCTCATATGCCTCAACATGGACCCTTTGCTTATAGAAACCTGTCATGGCCCCAAAAGTTCACATCTCTCTCCGCTAGTTTAATCCTTTGGTATAAGAGAGAATGGGAAACAAAGGATGTCATTGCAATATGTGGAGGGTGTAAGACCCTAATTTTGTCCCTAAGATCCCTCATGGCATCATAACATTGCATTTGCAAAGCCTCAAGGATCATAAGCATCTTGGTTCCCTTTGCCTTTGGGTGGGACCTCTTGTGAGTGGTTTGAGATCACCAAGCATGCTTGAATTGTATATTATTGATTTTCTCATATTTTGTTTACTAACCAAAAGCACAAAAATATGTCACTAACATCTTTTGTTTGTAGCTTGAGCAATCACAAGGTCAAAAGCTTCAAGGAGATCATTGGTACAAAGATATAGTCAAAAGAAGAGGAAAGAAAGCATGGTAATGGTTCCCAAAGCTCTCATCCATCAAATATGCCTCCCTAGCATCTCAATTCACCATTGTGATCATAGCAAGTCAAAGGGTTTGAGGTTTGTTCCCCAAAGAAACCCTAATTCATCTGTGCACCATAATGCCTTGCTCTTGAAGCAACCTCAGCCCATGATCAAATGCAATCAAGGGAAGTTCTTTAATTCATAATTTCATGCATATTTGAACTTATTTGAGTGTCCTCAATCATCAATTCATCAAGATATGAGTTGTAGACTTGAGAAGTTGATCAGTCAATTCATCTAACTATTTTGAAATGCACTGAGACCTAACGTTTTATGTGTTGGTCAAATAGAGATGATCCCAAAAGAAAACATGTTCTTAAGGACAATATGAACAACTTTAATTTTCATAAAAAATCGATTTGAATCTTGGAAGGTCATCTCCCATTCCAAGACATTATAGGTCATTTTGACTGAAACCCTAATTTTGGGTCAACTTCCTAAGGACATAACTCATTCATTTTTTTATGATTTTGAGGTGGGATCAAATGCATTGGAAAGATTAAATATGTCTAATTAAAATGTTATGTTGAACAAAATTTCAAAATCTCAAAGGAAATACATGTGATAATGCAAGACATTATAGGTCCTTTTGGACCAAATGCATTGAAAGGCAAAAAAGTCCAACTTCAAGTGCCCATAACTCTTTCATCAAAAATCCAAATGATGAAAAATTTAAGTCCATTTTGATTTTATTGAAGAGATCTAACACTTTGATGTTGGAGGTTTTTTCATTTGAAGCTTGCATCATCAAAACAGAAAGGATTGAACATTGGCCAATTTTGGAAACTTTGCCTTCACATGTTTTGCACCTTGCACTTTAAACTCGAATTTCACCAATTTCCACACTTCAAATGGATTTTTTCCCAACATAACAATTGTTCCTTATACCAAAACCTTTCCAACCATTACTCACATGCTCATGTTGGGATTTGGCAAATGGCATTTTCGAAGAGGGGAAGTTTTTGGTTCAGTTATGCATAACACATCAAAACTCCATGCACAAGCCATTTCACTCCAAACTACGCGTCCAAATCATCTCACATTCATTTCAGATTGCATTTGGCATTGAATTTGGGCCTTTTGCATGATCATGCAAGCCCATGCAATGAATATCCAATTCCATGCACACGGATTGAATCACACTTGCCTTGCCTTTCCATCTATAAATAAGAGCTCCATTCCATTCAAATTTGATCCATGAATCAACCTGAAATGCTGCTGAACTGAAAACCTAACCTCTCACCAAAGGAGCTATTTCACTTTTCTTCAATTTTTTCAGATCTAAAATTCAACTACATCTGGTTGAATCTTTTGATCTAAAGCTCCTAGACCTCTCTCTCATACTCCATTGATCTTCTGTTTGGCCAAAGGAAGTAAGGAAGCAAGCTCAAATCTCCAGAATCCAAGGTTGTTCTTCAACTGGTTTTTTCTTCAAAACTCACCAATTATTGATCTATTTGCTTGGATTTTGTGTTGGCTGAAGTCCTCTTCATAGAGGCAATTGTTTTGTATGCCCAATTTTTGAAATCCATGAAGTTCACTTGAACACCACAGAATTTCCATCTCTGATTTCTCTCAATATAGAGATCTAGAGTGGAATTGAGTGGTACAGGGATGATGTACATCATCCCAGCTTTCGAATGATGTATAGATCGTGCATTTTGGTTTTCATTTCAAGCTCTGCAAATTTTGGACGTGGCCGGAGGTTGGCCAGAGAAGACGGTGGCGCTGGCCACCGTCTGGTTCCCAGATTCAATCTGATCCGTCCATTTGAGTTTCCAGATTCAATCTCCACTGTCCAATGTTATGACTTTATTTTAATGTTTGTGTAGCGCATTGACTTGGACCTATGGTGGAAGCGCGCTTCTGGAGCGTATGATCTGCCAACTCAATTAATGAGCTCAGATCTAACGCTCCTTGTTTTTTTGAATTTCTTATTTTCTGATTTTATTTCTTTTATTTCCATTATTTTCAAAAATTCATATCTTCTTCATTTTAATTCCAAAAAATATGGGACCAATTGCATTCTTCTCCAAATAAATTCTAATTTCTAATTTTGATTTTTAATATTTTTTATTTCATCATTTGATATTTTTTGTGAATTTTCTCTTTTCTGGTTGTTTTTAATTCATTTTAAATAGCTCTTGATATTCAAAAAATACAAAAATATTTTCCTAACCTATTTGAATGATGATGAATCTATGAAAAATATTCTCATCAATTTTTTAATTGATTTGAGATTTATTTGAGATTTTAGTTCAATTAGGTTATTTTTATTCTTTTTTAATTGATTAAAAATAGTTTCTGACTTTTAAAAATGCTGAATTTTTTTGTCAAACTTTGTTTGACCTTGTTGAACTTGGGATAAATCACTTGGACCTTTCAAGATTGATTTGAAGTGATTTTAAAGTTTTACCTTTCTTTTATTTTTTATTCAAGTTTATTTTAATATTAAAAATGCCAAAAATATTTTGCTTATTGTTTGACTTCCAATCTTCATCTCATTTCTGATTTCTCATTGTTTGACTTTGACTTTCAATGTCATTTGGTCAACACATATGGATTGGTACATTTGATTTCACCTTATGCACTTTATTCTTTCCATTTCCTTTTCCATTATTCATCTCTTTCTTCTTTTTCTTTTTGATCAATGAGTTGAAGGTTGATAAGTTAGCATTGATTAGGGAGACTTAACCTTCCTTGATTCAAATCTAATTCATCTTGATCAATTGATCAAGTGAATGGCTTTGCATTAAGGATAGGTTGTTTCCTAAATTATGCAAAAGACTTAAACCAATACAAGATCAATTCTCTTCTTCTTTTTGGCATGGCAAGTTGTTGGAACTTGGTTCACTAATCAAGACTTCTAACTTGTGTTGTTGCCTACATTATTATTGATCGACCTCAGATAGTTGTGACTTCTACATAAGTCCAATTACGATTGCTTAACATGGCGCTAAATTTGTCTTATGGCACACTAACTACTAACACTAACCATTAACAATTAACATTTACTTTTTGCACTTTACTTTTATGCAATTTACTATTCTTGTACATATTATTCATTTGCTTTTTCCTTTGCTCACTTGAGCACATGTTTATGTTAATGCCATTTGCTTTTTGCTCACTTGAGCACATAATTGTGTATATACTATTGTGCTTGTGTTTTGTTTTGATTGTTGTGAACCAAATGCAAAGAATTGGACAAATGGACTTAGACTTAGGATCTTCCCTATGCAAATTTGGAATCAAAGAGCAACTAGGCATTGGGCCTTTAGAGTGCTATAAAAAGTCAAAGAGCAACTAGGCATTGGGGCCTTTAGAATGCTTAATCTTGAAGATGAACATTGAAAGGACCATATTCTAAACTCCCTCTTGTCCATTCTTTGATTATGTTATAGAACCTTTTGATGTGTGTTTTCTTGTGCTAGAAGTTCCAACTTGAGCTTAATTAAGGAACCATTACCATGAGCTTCTAAGAGAGAGAGATCCAAGATACATTGAGGAGTCTTTCCAAGAGTTCATTTGATTGTTGATTGCTTGAGTTTATGCTTTGTGTGATTGCTTATTCCAAAGGATGGGAGCTACTTGGATCATCAATATGGTCTCAAGAAAGGAACTCCATTGTGGTTTTGTTTCTTTTCCCTCACCTTTTTGCATTGCTTAGGACTTTAGCCCTTCTTCTTCTTCTCTCCACTCTAACCCAAGCCAAAACTTTTTGTGCAAACATTTAACATTTGTTTTCAACATTGGAAACCTAAGCCTTATGCTTTTGATTTTCAAACTTTCTTTTCACAACACTTATTTTGAATTGAATCTTTAAGTCAACTTTGACCACTTTGTATATACTTCTAATTGGTAAATATGACTCATTCAAATGTCTTCTTGTGGTTCCAATGGCCACTTTCTAATCCAAACTTTTTCATAACCTCTAGCTATTAGGTTTGAGTTATCTTTGTGGTAGATGTAATACTCACCTATATCCTTAGTGATGGACAATGAGTCTTCCATGCTTATTATAGGGTTAACCCTTCACTAGCATGTTGAAGCTATCCTCACATGGTGGATTTGTGGTTTTAGGTTGAGTTTTCTCCCTTTGATAACAAAAGACCTTAAGGCTTTTGGACCAATCAATTCACCCACTCCTTTTGAGATTTTTACCCCGAACTACGAGGTTTTGATCCTAATCGTTTTTAAGATGGTACATAGGCAATGGGTTTGTCCATCCAAACACAAAATGTAAATAACTTGTATATTCTCTTCTCATCTCCTCAATCATGTTTGCACAAACAAATTTTCACAAAACAACAACCTTACCACAAGTATGAAAAGGGCTCCCTAGGAGTACCTAGGATGTTTTGGGTGCCTAACACCTTCCCATTGCATAACCAACCCCCTTACCCAGATCTCTGATTCTCTTTTACTAGTTTTTGATTTGATAAAACTTTTAGGTTTTTGTTCGCTTTCTAACCATTCCTTTGGATAAATAGAAGTGCGGTGGCGACTCGACTTGTATGATTTACCTTGGATTTAGTCAATATCTCTAATGGTAACGAATACCATGCTACAGAAAAGTGGCGACTCTGCTGGGGATCTCCTTTGCCCAGTGGGTTTTGCCTACTTTTCATACTTGTTGTGTTGTATTGTTTTATGACATATTTTTGTGCAATTTGGGATTACTGTATTGTATGTAATGATTGAATTGCTTGAATATTAATTCCTTGTATGCTTGGTGATCTTTGTGAGATGAGTTCTATACCCGGACTCGAGTGCACTTAGGATAGGAGAATGGCATAGTCTTGTTGACTTATGTGGAGTTATTCCTTAGGAAGTTGACTTGCGAGTCTATTCACTTGGTGGAGGTCATGTTGGGATCAATAATGTCACACAAGTAGTTGTGGTTAGACATTACTCTTTCCAATATAGACCTTAGAAGCCAAGGACCTTAGTTTACCAAGCCCATCTTGGCCTATTATTAGGATGTAGTGCGAAAGTCGTTCAAATGTAAGATTTGATACGATCGTTACGCGATACTACACTCATAAGAGTCTCTCTTGAGAATATTTTTGGAATACGAGTAGTCGTTTC